>NC_083616.1:32107125-32114712 GCF_963584025.1 Labrus mixtus
TCATTAAAGCCCGAGGAAACAGTGACACTTTCAAACAGCTCCGATGTCCTTTCCCCTTTTTCCTGAAAATGTTCGCTGCCGGTTTGCTCGGGGACTCCGGGCGTCTTGATTGACGTCTGACAGGAAGTGGTTAGTTTCAAGGTGATTCACAGCGTCCCCCTCGCAGAAATGTCGGGGCCCCTGAGGGACCACCCTGAACAAAATCAAACAGACACTTTTTATCAGATGTTGTTTTTAAAAGTCCTCTTTTAATGCTCCTTTTGGCCCCTCATACTCCTTGTGGCCCCTCATACTCTCTGTGTCCCCTCATACTCTCTGTGGCCCCTCATACTCTCTGTGACCCCTCATACTCTCTCTGACCCCTCATACTCTCTGTGGCCCCTCACACTCTCTGTGACCCCTCATACTCTCTGTTACCCCTCATACTCTCTGTGGCCCATCATACTCTCTGTGGCCCCTCATACTCTCTGTGGCCCCTCACACTCTCTGTGACCCCTCACACTCTCTGTGGCCCCTCACACTCTCTGTGACCCCTCATACTCTCTGTGGCCCATCATACTCTCTGTGGCCCCTCATACTCTCTGTGACCCCTCATACTCTCTGTGACCCCTCACACTCTCTGTGGCCCCTCATACTCTCTGTGGCCCCTCACACTCTCTGTGGCCCCTCACACTCTCTGTGACCCCTCATACTCTCTGTGACCCCTCACACTCTCTGTGGCCCCTCATACTCTCTGTGACCCCTCATACTCTCTCTGACCCCTCATACTCTCTGTGACCCCTCATACTCTCTGTGACCCCTCATACTCTCTGTGGCCCCTCACACTCTCTGTGACCCCTCATAGTCTCTGTGGCCCCTCACACTCTCCGTTGCCCCCTCATGCTCCTTGTGGCCCTTCACACTCTCTGTGACCCCTCATACTCTCTGTGTCCCCTCATACTCTGTGACCCCTCATACTCTCTGTGGCCCCTCACACTCTCTGTGACCACTCATACTCTGTGACCCCTCATACTCCCTGTGGCCCCTCATACTCTCTGTGACCCCTCATACTCTCTGTGGCTCCTCATACTCTCTGTGACCCCTCATACTCCCTGTGGCCCCTCATACTCTCTGTGACCCCTCATACTCTCTGTGACCACTCATACTCTCTGTGTCCCCTCATACTCTCTGTGGCCCCTCATACTCTCTGTGTCCCCTCACACTCTCTGTGGCCCCTCATACTCTCTGTGACCCCTCATACTCTCTGTGGCCTCTCATACTCTCTGTGACCCCTCATACTCTCTGTGTCCCCTCACACTCCCTGTGGCCCCTCATGCTCCTTGTGGCCCCTCATACTCTCTGTGACCCCTCATACTCTCTGTGCCCCCTCACACTCTCTGTGGCCCCTCATACTCTCTCTGACCCCTCATAATCTCTGTGTCCCCTCATGCTCTCTGTGTCCCCTCACACTCTCTGTGGCCCCTCATACTCTCTGTGACCCCTCATACTCTCTGTGACCCCTCATACTCTCTGTGTCCCCTCACACTCCCTGTGGCCCCTCATGCTCCCTGTGGCCCCTCATGCTCCTTGTGGCCCCTCATACTCTCTGTGACCCCTCATACTCTCTGTGTCCCCTCACACTCCCTGTGGCCCCTCATACTCTCTGTGACCCCTCATACTCTCTTTGTCCCCTCACACTCTCTGTGGCCCCTCATACTCTCTGTGACCCCTCATACTCTCTGTGGCCTCTCATACTCTCTGTGGCCCCTCATACTCTCTCTGACCCCTCATACTCTCTGTGTCCCCTCATACTCTCTGTGTCCCCTCACACTCTCTGTGGCCCCTTACACTCTCTGTGTCCCCTCATATTCCCTGTGGCCCCTCATACTCTCTGTGTCCCCTCATACTCTCTGTGTCCCCTCACACTCTCTGTGACCCCTCACACTCTCTGTGACCCCTCATACTCTCTGTGGCCCCTCATACTCTCTGTGACCCCTCATACTCTCTGTGTCCCCTCACACTCCCTGTGGCCCCTCATGCTCTCTGTGGCCCCTCATACTCTCTGTGACCCCTCATACTCTCTGTGACCCCTCACACTCTCTGTGGCCCCTCATGCTCCCTGTGGCCCCTCATGCTCCTTTTGGCCCCTCATACTCTCTGTGACCCCTCATACTCTCTGTGTCCCCTCACACTCCCTGTGGCCCCTCATACTCTCTGTGACCCCTCATACTCTCTGTGTCCCCTCACACTCTCTGTGGCCCCTCATACTCTCTGTGACCCCTCATACTCTCTGTGGCCTCTCATACTCTCTGTGACCCCTCATACTCTCTGTGTCCCCTCACACTCCCTGTGGCCCCTCATGCTCCTTGTGGCCCCTCATACTCTCTGTGACCCCTCATACTCTCTGTGTCCCCTCACACTCTCTGTGGCCCCTCATACTCTCTCTGACCCCTCATACTCTCTGTGTCCCCTCATGCTCTCTGTGTCCCCTCACACTCTCTGTGGCCCCTCATACTCTCTGTGACCCCTCATACTCTCTGTGACCCCTCATACTCTCTGTGTCCCCTCACACTCCCTGTGGCCCCTCATGCTCTCTGTGGCCCCTCATACTCTCTGTGACCCCTCATACTCTCTGTGACCCCTCACACTCTCTGTGGCCCCTCATGCTCCCTGTGGCCCCTCATGCTCCTTGTGGCCCCTCATACTCTCTGTGACCCCTCATACTCTCTGTGTCCCCTCACACTCCCTGTGGCCCCTCATACTCTCTGTGACCCCTCATACTCTCTGTGTCCCCTCACACTCTCTGTGGCCCCTCATACTCTCTGTGACCCCTCATACTCTCTGTGGCCTCTCATACTCTCTGTGGCCCCTCATACTCTCTCTGACCCCTCATACTCTCTGTGGCCCCTCATACTCTCTCTGACCCCTCATACTCTCTGTGTCCCCTCATACTCTCTGTGTCCCCTCACACTCTCTGTGGCCCCTCATGCTCCTTGTGGCCCCTCACACTCTCTGTGGGCCGGTCGTCCGTCAGTCCAGTTAAGGTTCTGGCTCGTCCACCTGACCTCCTCAGGGGTTTGGACTCCGCCCCCTCAGAGATCCCCCACACAGAGCCCCCCCCCCCCCCCCCCTCTGTCAGCGTGGCTGATCAAGCTGTTCCAACAACTGGAAGACATCACAAGTTAAACACTCATTATTTTAATTTGATGCTAATCATGTGTTAATGAGACTAATCCTCGCAGTGATTCAGGTAATTTGCTTAATGGCTCCGGTCCAGATTACAGCAATCAGTCACGTCTGATAAGACGTCTGTTTGGGGAGAAGGGGGGGCTCTGTGGAGGATCGGGAGGGGGGGGGCAGGTGAAGGCCAGCAGGCCTCTGGGAGAGAGGAGACATGAGAGTTCACCAAACCTCTGAAACCTCTCACCTCCTCCAACGCAGACGGCAGGACAAGGAGAGGAACATCCTGCTGATGTCATCAGATATTAAAGATGTTTTTACATCTGGAAAATATCCAGATCATATCAGGAGGACTGTGTGGGGTGGGGGGGGGGAGGGGGCGGGGGGGCGGGGGAGGGGGGGGTCTCCTGAGGTAAGACGTGATGTAAAAAGTAGACACAGAAGTGTTGTACGAAACAGAGTCATCTATAAATAAAGAGTTCCCCTTCAAAATAAAAGCTCTGTAAATATGATGATGAATAGAAGCAGGGGGTTAAATAAGTCCGGGGGCTGTCAGCCGCTTCCACACTTCATCTACATGTGTGGAGACGATCTGGAGCCGTTACCATGACGACGAGCATGTTGAGTGGTTGTTATTGTGTTTGAGTCGGTGTTCCAGCTTTGTTTGAAACGTCATGTAGTGTGAACCAGCATTTGTTATTCTAAACGTTTAACGTGCATAGTCAGAATTTGTGCGGTGCGGGATTGGATCACACACACACGCTGTGGGAGGAGCCGGCGATCATGGTCAGAAATCCAGCAGGACAGTCAGTCCCCGCAGGGCTCGGGGTCCACTCAATGGATTCATGTTCAGAGTGTCAAAGGATTAAAAAAAGAACAAATTGAACACTTGAATAATTGACAGTGAAAGTTGAATGAAGAATAAAAGAGGATTAAGGAGGTACAGTGTGTGTGTGTGTGTGTGTGTGTGTGTGTGTCCAGCCGCCCCGCTGTGCAGACACACCGAGGGGCCCCGCTCACCCGCCCTGAGAAGACGAGAGAAGAAGAAGAAGTGAGATGGTGCAGGAGACGCTCGGCTCTGACTAATCGCTGCAGCGTAATGACCTGTGAGAGATAACAAATATAAATCGCTTTCTCTTACATTTTTACTGTCGCTCAAAACAAATGCTCATTAGCCTTTTATGAGCGATCGTGTGAATAATAAATAGATCCTAATTACCCCCCCCCCCCACCATCACAAATGCTAATGCGTGAATTAAAAGCAACGGCCAGTAAAACAATGGAGCTTCTGTTGCTGCTTGTGATCACATGTCCACTCTGTGAGTTATTGAACAGTTAGTGTTGATCTTTAATCACTTCCTGTGTCTCCTCATTATCATCTTAATGTCTGTTTCCTGCTGCTTTGACCTTTGACCTCCGCCAATTGTCTAAAGCTGAATTCATACTTTTTAGGTAGTAAAATAAAAACTCGATGTTTCTGTGGGATAGATAACCCCGCCTTCATTTGCATATTGTTGTCAAACATGCAGACGATATGTCAGAGGAGGCTTTTCAAACAATGGCACTTAGTGTCACCGCCGCCGTGCCACCGCCGCCATGCCACCTCCATCAGAGGATAACCTATATGTGACACACTAATCCGAGCTGAAGCATGTCCGAGGCCTTTGCAGGGGCGGCCTCCATTGTTCGCTTTGAGAGCTTATCCATGTTTCACATTCACACCGACAATCGACGCTCAGAGTACAAGCTGCTGCACACACACACACACACACACACACACACACACACACACACACACACACACACACACACACACACACACACACACACACACACACACACACACACACACAAACACAACCATGAGCAACATTTTTTTAAATTCTGATGCAGGTATGATGCATCCTCTGGCCTTTTGATGTCGGGACGTTAGAGAGTGAAACAGGACTGGATCCTGCATGGGGGGGGGGCTGGATCCTGCAGGGGGGGGCTGGATCGTGCAGCCCTGAGGACACTGCGAGGTGACTTAGTGTTAATGTGATGAGAATGTTGTTGTTGCTGAAAGTAAAACCTGCAGCATTAGAGGTGATGAGGGGTAAGGTGCTTTACTTTTTAAAGCTGCTTCAGATTACATTTGCTCTGACAACAAAAAGCTCGGTGCAACACTTGAACTCATCACGGGGATTACTATTAAAAAAGGTATAGCTGACGGCCGAGACCTCCATTTCTGTTATTGTCCGTCAGCTCATCTGTAACTGTGTGTGTGGATTAAAGAGGATCTGTTGGGATGGATTATGATTACTGCTGCTGCATCCCAATATCATCTCAGTGTCAGATACTCAGAGGGACTGAGGGGGGTGGGGGGATGGAGGGGGGGTGATCATCCTCCATAATCTACATACCATTCATTTTTTATGTTTTATTTAGGGTGGTTTCACATTAAAGGGGGGGGGGGGGGGTCAGGGGGCAGGGGGGAGGGGTTCATCTCCACCTAATGAATCACATTTTTTTTCGAGGCTTGAACATGCCCACAAACTCACCAAACTTGGCATGTGAACGAGTCCTGGTGGAGAGTTTGATACTCTGGTGGTTTGGTGACTTTAAAATGGCTCAATAGCGCCCCGTTGACATTTAAAAAAAGACCCCCCATGGAGGTTACTTTGATCTACCTGTGTGAAGGTGTGCACATTAATCATTCAAACTCACGCCTCATGTACAGAGGCTATAGTCCATGTTGCAGCGGCCGTGGGTTCAAATCCGACCTCTGCCATTTGATGCAATCAAATAAAATAGAAAAAAACAAGCACAACACCAACAACAGGAAGTATGCCACTTTCATTAGAATTTCAAAATAAAGCCTTATTTCAGTGTTTTACAGGCTTCATATTTTATTCCTTTGCATTTTAAAAACAGCGAGGAAAGGAGCCACAGGTCAGATTCACTTGGAGGACTATGACCTCCGTACACGGGGTGCACAATCTAACCGCTAGACCACTGGCGGCCCAATAAAATAAAATAAAAATGCTTTTACTGAGTCATGGAGCCTTTGTGTGAGTCTAACAGGTGTGAAGGTTTTTAAGTGATTTGAGCCTCTGACTGAACGTTGTTTTCTGTCTCTCTGATGGACAAAAAGAAAACATCCTGCAAAGTGTCTTTGTCTTAAACAAACGGGTTTAAAGATTCTGCTGTTACCGTGCAGAATAAAGTCCTCAAAGGACGGCTGGTTACCTCCTCACCTCCCCGCCGTTAATCTGAGAGACAAGAGAAGAAGAAACGAGACTCTGCTCGCTCTCAGGTCGGAGCAGAAACGCTCTGCAGCCTCTCTCTCTCTCTCTCCATCTCCCTCTCTCTCTCTCTCTCTCTCTCTCTCTCTCCCTCTCTCTCCCCTCTCTTTCCCTACCCCTCTCTCTCCCTCTCTCTCTCCCTCTCTCCTCTCTCTCTCCCCCTCTCTCTCTCCTCTCTCTCTACCCCCTCTCTCTCTCCCCCCCTCTCTCGCTCTCCTCTCTCTCTCCCTCTCTCCTCTCTCTCTCCCCCTCTCTCGCCCTCTCTCCTCTCTCTCTCCCTCTCTCTCTCTCCCCCCCTCTCTCTCTCCTCTCTCCCCCTCTCACTCTCTCTCGCTCTCCTCTCTCTCTCCCTCTCTCCTCTCTCTCTCCCCCTCTCTCTCCCTCTCTCCTCTCTCTCTCCCTCTCTCTCTCTCTCCCCCCCTCTCTCTCTCCTCTCTCCCCCCTCTCTCTCTCTCCCCCCCTCTCTCTCTCTCCTCTCTCTCTCCCCCTCTCTCTCTCTCTCTCTCTCCTCTCTCCTCTCTCTCCCCCTCTCTCTCTCTCCCCCCCTCTCTCTCTCTCTCTCTCCCCCCTCTCTCTCTCCTCTCTCCCCCCTCTCTCTCTCTCTGTCTCTCTCTCTCTCTCTCTCCCCCCCTCTCTCTCTCTCCTCTCTCTCTCCCCCTCTCTCTCTCTCTCTCTCCTCTCTCCTCTCTCTCCCCCTCTCTCTCTCTCCCCCCCTCTCTCTCTCTCTCTCTCCCCCCCTCTCTCTCTCCTCTCTCCCCCCTCTCTCTCTCTCCCCCCTCTCTCTCTCTCCTCTCTCTCTCCCCCTCTCTCTCCCTCTCTCTCTCTCTCCCCCCCTCTCTCTCCTCTCTCCCCCTCTCACTCTCTCTCTCTCTCCTCTCTCCTCTCTCTCCCCCTCTCTCTCTCTCCCCCCCCTCTCTCTCTCTCCTCTCTCTCCCCCTCTCTCTTTCCCCCCCTCTCTCTCTCCTCTCTCTTTCCCCCCCTCTCTCTCTGATCACTGGCCTGATTAATAGGAGGCTGAATTGGAAATTTAATTGGATGTGGTTACAATTATAAAGCCGTGCTCTCCCCGGAGCTGTGACTCTGAGTGTTGGACGGCGCCGAGGGGGGAACACGATAGCAGGGGGGGGGGAACATGTTCTGTCAC
>NC_083616.1:32114912-32124912 GCF_963584025.1 Labrus mixtus
AGAGAGAGAGAGAGAGGGAGAGAGGGAGAGAGAGAGAGAGAGAGGGGGGGAGAGAGAGAGAGAGAGAGAGCAGAGGACAACAAGAAGTAAAAATGAAGGAACAGTTGAAGAATACAGTTAGTATCATGTATTGATCATGGATTATGTGTGTGTGTGTGTGTGTGTGTGTGTGTGAGTGTGTGTTTCATCACATCTACAGGTTCACAGCACAACGTTCATGCCTGACTGATGGTCTCAGCAGAACCCCCCCCACCTTAATTGCAAAGGTCAAAGCTGAGATGAATCATGTTGGGACAGAGACAGAGAGACTTTAAACACCTGGATCCAAAACAAGGGGGGTGTTTCCCCTTTACATTGCATTGCAGGAGCTCCACATACAAACACAGTCAGACATGCACACACACACACTCACGGCGCTGTTCTCCCCCGCTGGATCAGCTGATCCCCTCTCTCCTCTGTAACGCCTCTGAGCCAAGACCACCTTCTTCTAGGCGTTTCCAAACGAACCCAGGAGCGGTTCATCTGCAGCTGTTGCAGCCAGCCTCTAGTGGACACTCAAGGAACTGCATTTTTTAATCTTCATAATTTAACAGCAGTTGTTGCTCAGTATGAAATAAATGAACTTAAACAGGAAGTGGTCATGTTCTGTCGGGCTGTTAACCCCTGAATAACACAGATCATGTTTGTGTGCAGCTAAAGCGTCTCAGCTCTCTTTAACCCTTCAGAGGAAACTCTGCTGACGGCGTCGTACACGTGTAGCATTAACCGTCTCCTGGTTTACAAATCGGCTGTTAAGTGTAAATTACTCCTGCTGCTAATTGTTCCTGTGAAAGTGGAGCTCCCTGTGATATTACAATCCACAGACACTTCACCCTCACTGATCCATTATCTCCACTCCTGAATAATTAAGAAAGGCTTAATTGTGCACATCTTCGCTGAAGAGTCAGAGCGAGGAGTCTTCAGTCCTTTTTATTCAGGTTAAACACAAACAGGAATCAGAGTGCTCTAACACACAGTCACAGCGACCTGATGATCAATTATTCAGAGACATTTCCTTTGAATCTGTCACCGACACGCTGCGGCGGCGACAGGAGCTCGTACAGCAGGCGGGGGGTCCGGGCCCCAGCGGAGCGTCAGGTTCAGACTTACTTTCAGCCTGTCACTAAGAGTCACATATGACCTTTAATGCCCCCCCTCCCCCCCCTCCTGAGGCTGAAGTAAATTAGCATGTGTCTCTGAAGAGCTCCTGAACATGGAGTCTTTTAGTAACAGCGTGTCGGATGAACCAGGGAGTGTGAGACGAGTCGCTCAGACGGGCGGAGAGGGACCAGCCTTAAAATGATGTCAGGAAACACTGATAGAGGTAATAAAGACACCAAAAGGTACATTAAATAGACGCGTAGAGGTACCCTCAAACACACCCTTAAAGTCTTTATATGTGATTCTTTGATCCAGCAGATGTCGCCCTTGAGCACCAGCATGAAACCAAAACAACTCGCGCTGCATTGTTGTGTTAGCATGCTTTAAAAAAAAAAATTAACATAAAAATGACATTTTTGGGTCTTGTTATACCGTTACAAAAAGGCATACTTGTCACAATGACTTTGAATCCCAACTGATGTGAAATAAGTGAGAGGTACTCACTAAAGGTTCTTGGCTGAATATTATTACTAATGTGCAGTCACATTTGCACCTAATCACTCCTCAAAGTGGGCCAATTATTTCCATGTTGATTTTTTAAACAGAATTTCTTAACTCTTATGAAACTGGTTTAGAAAATCACAGAGAAATATTTTTGAAAACTGTATTTCCAATAATAAGGTATAATTTGTTATCTACTCTAAGCGTTGCTCTATGTTATTCTTCTTTTCTCTAGTCCCTCAATTAAACAACTTTTATACACAAGGGGAGGAGTCAGCCGGCCGTCCTGACGATGTAAACAAACTGAAGATAGGACTCTGAAAACTCTGAAAACATCACAGACAGCGGGACTCGGGTGTTACACCCATTGTAGACAGTCATGACTCACAGAGTTATTTTCAGAGGATATACTTGATTTCTACATTTAAGTGTGAAAAATCACATAGAAAGCCTTTAAGGTTCTACAATTCACTCAGCAGACGCTTAGGTCACCAAAAAAGGACTTCATAATGTGAAAGGAGGGGAGTAAAAAAACAACCCTAAAGGCACCAAGTGTACCTTCACACAGATATTTAAAGGGAACATCACAACCTTATCAGAATTTTAAAAAAAACACCTGAAAACAGAAACTCAGGAGTACCTTAAAAGGGAACTTTAAAAGAGACACTAACGATACCTTAAATAACAGACACATGAGGACCTTTTAAAACCTAAAAACAGACACCAAAGCTTGCTAACACAACAGAAACCTCAGGGTATAGTGAATCTTAAAACAAACCACAAAGAGTAAGCCAGACTGAATCAGAACTCAAACAGACTCTAAAGAAAGGCCTGAGTGTACCTCCACAGTCATCCAGTCAGATTCTTTAAATTGATACAGAAGATAACTTTAAACAGAAGCTATGGGTCCAGTCAGGTGGATGTTTAGGTCCCTCAAAACAGATTATAACGATTCCTTAAAATGTCTGTAAGGATACAGATACTTCACTGTACCTTGAATCAGATGCTTAAGGGTACCATGGCCCAGACACCCAAACAGAACGCTCAAACAAACACTGGCCGTGCAAACTCAGGATGTTTCTGACCAGTTTTTTTGCTGCACAAATGATTTGGAAGTCGGGTCAAATTTCAGCTCCATTGGGAGTCGTGTAGAGGTCACGAGGGACCATCACAGCTGATCAGGTGGAAGCATCCTCAGTGAGGAGACTAGACTAAACTCTTCTCCTCTGTCGCCCCCCGGTGGTGGAATGAACTTCCAAACTCCATGTGATCTGCAGAGTCCCTCTGCACCTTTAAGAAAAAGCTAAAGACCCAGCTGTTTCATGAATACCTACTAACTTAATGATGATGGTCTCCATATTATTGATGATGATGATGGTAATGACGATGGTTTTTGTTTGATAAAGACGACTTATAAGATGGTTTCTATACTGATTAGAGCTCTCAAGAACTGCCCTCAATGTTGTGCTTTGCCTCTGGTCACTTCCTGTCAGCACCTGTGTGTCCAATCAGACTCAAAGCTGATCGTTTGTTCCCTTTTTTCTAGATCCTTGCTTGTGTTGTTCTTACTCTCTGATGTACGTCGCTTTGGATAAAAGCGTCTGCTAAGTGAATTGTAGAATTGTAGGATCGGAGTCTACAGGAGCACGATGAACACCTCAGACAGAGCGGTGAGACACGTTCAAACGAGGGTAGAGACATGACTAATGTCGACTCCTCAGCAGCTGAAAGGTCACTCAGAATACTTTTCAACTGATTGCCATTAAACACCTCCAACACCTGCAGCATCATATGTATAGATAACAAACTAAAGCAGGATCTATGAGCAGGAAGTGACCGAGTGTGAGCAGAAAGACTAAACTCAGATTCCCACGCATCTCAAACATGACTGGATTCTAAATGTGTGGAGGACTTGACATGTTCCTCTCTGCATACAGAGCAGCATTAAGTGACATGTATGCACATTTTCAAACTCTCATCTGACACCACTTTACTGTCTGAACTCTCTCCGTCTTTATCCTCGCTCTGTGTCACGTCCTTGCTTTCATACAAACACACACACAAGCTGCTGAGCTTCCACACAGAGCGGCTTTGAAAGCACTTTTCCTCGTCCAGATGTTGGTGACATCTCCCGGGCTGTCCTCGACTAACACGAACAGGCGGCGTGGCCCCGGAGACGGCGGTCAGACTGGGGGAAACAACACGAGGAATAAGAGCGGGGTTTGTGTGTTTTCCCGGTGCAGGCTGCAGGGAGCAGAGGGGAGGGCGTTTTTAATAGACAGTGAGAGAGGCGGCGCGATGGCTCTGGATCCATGGCAGCTGTTTCCTTCAATGTTTCATGCTCACAGCCACAGCTGCTCTCCAAATGAGAGTTAATATTGCAGGGGGGGGCCGTCCACCCTGGGTCGAGCCTTGTCGCATGGTCTGAATGTCAAACGGGACCCAGCAGGGTGACGCCGGCTCAAAGGACACTCTGTGTGAGGCCTCTCCGCCCTGTTTGTGTCTTTCTGCCTCAGTGGATCTCGCTCCCCCAGAATGGACAGGGGTGAAATCTCTATTTTTCATGGACACAGCAGAGAGGGTTTCACATTTCAATGAAAAATAAATGAGCAAATAAAAAGAGGGTTGTCTGGATGGAGCGGGGAGGATGCTTACTGAAACGTGTTCAGATAATATTTATATTCCTCGTGCAAAGATTCACAATCATTTGCACACTTAGCTGCTTTATTCTTCATTATGCAACGATCACATTAATGCTTCATGTCTTATGAATCTACATGAGAAGACCGGGTATCTTTCAGTTACAGCTTCTTGTGGGATTATTTCCCAGCATGCTTCAGGTGGATTATTTACAAAAATCCTGTGGGAGCTGCAGCTACGCCTTTCCAAGATGGTGGCCGCGTCAGCATCAACCTTCAAATATCAGTGATTACATGCTAACATTTCTTTCCTTTCTTGTGATACACACCTGACCTGCAGCACACTTGACCTGCAGAACACCTGACCTGAAACACACCTGACCTGAAACACACCTGACCTGCAGCACACCGGACCTGAAACACACCTGACCTGAAACACACCTGACCTGCAGCACACCTGACCTGCAGCACACCTGACCTGCAGCACATCAGACCTGAAACACACCTGACCTGCAGCACACCTGACCTGCAGAACACCAGACCTGAAACACACCTGACCTGCAGCACACCTGACCTGAAACACACCAGACCTGAAACACACCTGACCTGAAACACACCTGACCTGCAGCACACCTGATCTGAAACACACCTGACCTGAAACACACCTGACCGGCAGCACACCTGACCTGCAGCACACCTGACCTGAAACACACCTGACCTGAAACACACCTGACCTGCAGCACACCGGACCTGAAACACACCTGACCTGAAACACACCTGACCTGCAGCACACCTGACCTGCAGCACACCTGACCTGCAGCACATCAGACCTGAAACACACCTGACCTGCAGCACACCAGACCTGAAACACACCTGACCTGCAGCACACCTGACCTGCAGCACACCAGACCTGAAACACACCTGACCTGAAACATACCAGACCTGCAGCACACCTGACCTGAAACACACCTGACCTGAAACACACCAGACCTGAAACACACCAGACCTGCAGCACACCAGACCTGAAACACACCAGACCTGCAGCACACCAGACCTGAAACACACCTGACCTGAAACACAACAGACCTGAAACACACCTGACCTGAAACACACCAGACCTGCAGCACACCTGACCTGAAACACACCTGACCTGCAGCACACTTGACCTGCAGCACACCAGACCTGAAACACACCTGATCTGAAACACACCTGACCTGCAGCACACCTGACCTGAAACACACCTGACCTGCAGCACACCTGACCTGAAACACACCTGACCTGCAGCACACTTGACCTGCAGCACACCAGACCTGAAACACACCTGACCTGAAACATACCTGACCTGCAGCACACCAGACCTGAAACACACCTGATCTGAAACACACCTGACCTGCAGCACACCTGACCTGAAACACACCTGTGTTTCCTTTTAGCTAAAACATCCAGAGTGATACCCCTCTGTTCACTGTCAGTGTTATGTCCAGTTTTAAATCCCTCTGGACTGAGACACACACACACACACACACACACACACACACACACACACACACACATGCATGTACACAAACACAAAACACACTAAATGGCTTGGGATTTGCCCAATCAGACTGGACAAATGAAAAATACCATGCCGTTCAGACACACTTAAAACAAAAAATACACATATATATACACACACACACAAACACACACAAACACACACACACTCACACACTCACACACACACAGTGGTGGCCGTGTTGAGTCTGATCTGAAGTGTCCTGTCTGCAGCGATGCAGCTGCATAAAGGAAACAGCTGCTGAAATATCACAGGCGGCCTCCTGTGTCTCCTGGTATCCATCACACAGACTCATGCAGACACACACACACACACACACACACACACACACACAGGCCTGGAGAGAGCGGACACGACAGAGACATCTGCAAGATGGCCTCGGACACACACACGCTCTGATGTTTCCTCGCTGTGAAGTAGTCCTCGGCGGCTCGCTGACGAGCTGCGATGTGTCTTCTTCATGTCTCTCCTGCTGCTTTCTTTTTGTGTTTGTGCACAGAGACTGACACACAAACAGGAAGTGATGTCACATCCTCTGTCTGAAGCACAAAGAGGAGCTTGCTGCAGCTTTGTTGTTTTTAAAGATGGCCGAGCTCTTAGACTCTCTCTCTGTGTCTTATCTCTGATGGTATCCTGAACCACAGACGTGTAATACTCTGGATTTCTTTAACCAGACTCTCGTTATCAAGATGATTAGATCAATTAAAAAGAACAATAAACCTCGTTTATATCTGAGGACTGCCCGGCTGTGATTTATGTTGAGCCGTGGCAGGACGTAAAATAAGGAGTACAGTCAGCAGCATCTGGATCATGTTGGGGCCGCTCAGCCAGATGTTTCAGTAATCCCACATGTTGACAGGTGGAGTGTGTGAGGAGACGGACGAGCTGAAGACTTCACTGATCTCTGAAGAACTGAGCCTGTGTTCAGTTCTCCTTTATAGAAGTTACTTCAGTCTGAGACATCCAAACCTCAGCATCACTCTGAGCTGCATCAGTTACACGTTCATGTCTACGTTAATCTCTTGAAAATTACTTAAATGTAATATTTAAAAAAAATTCTAATATCACAAATGAAAACCACTTTGAGCCAGTGAGGAGGTTTATCCTGAGCCAGACGTTCACAGGGATGTTAAAGGCAGGGTTGGTCATTTTCTAAAGCTAGCATGATTTTGAAAGTAGCATTCCCTCAGTGCTCCGTCTGCACCCCCCCCCCCCCCAAAAGCCCCGCCCCTCACTTACATGCACGCGCCGTCCCTCCAGAAGTGGACCTCAGCTCATCTCTTTCATTGTGTAGAAACTACGTCGTCTCATGTTTCATTCAGCGGTCAGTAAACTCTCAGTATAAACTCCTCCTTGCTCCTCCTGTGCGTCTCTAAAGATCCAAATCTACGCTGGACCTGATTTTTTTTCTCATCAGGTAAACTCTCCCACAGGCCGGACAACGCTGAGCTGCATCAACTGTGACACAAAGATATTGAATAATTATCTTTGGAATTAATACATTAGGCCAGACTAAAGAAAATGTCAGCGGCCGAGTGTATGTGTGTGTGTGTGTGTGTGTGTATGTGTGTGCGTGTGTGTGTGTGTATGTGTGTGTGTGTGTGTGTGTGTGTGTGTGTGTGTGTGTGTGTGTGTGTGTGTGTGTGTGTGTGTGTGTGTGTGTGAGGAGAGGGGAAAGTGAAGGACGCTGCGCTTCATTAATCCCGTCCTGATAAGTGATGTGGGCAGATGAAATGGTTCTTACAGCGAGCTGTCATGACACTCACAGCGCTCTTCTTACACACTTACACACCATCACACCTCCAGATTCACAATCAGGGCGGGGTTAACCCTTTCCCTGCTGATTACATCCATGGACGTATCGGTGTTGAAAAGTGTAAAATCCTGCAGTTCCTGGAGCGTCCACTAGAGGCTGGCTGCAGAAGCACAGGAAGTCACACGAGCAGTTTTCAAATGTTCCAGAGATTCTCCTGACCCTGGATGTTCACACATGCTCCTCACAGCGGGAGACTATCGCTGCTACAAACATGGCGACACTCATGTAGTTTTCAATAACAAACTCAAATCATGAACAATAGTAACATCAGATCAGCTCAGACTGATGACCACTGATCAGAACATCATTACAGTCAGCATCCTGTTTTATTTCACGTTTTCCTCCGGGGCAGACGAAACAGTCCTGGTGTTTTTGGATTAACGAGTAACCATGTTAACTGGTGACCTTCTGCCCAATGCCTCCCTAGATGACGTCATTACAATAAAAATTTCTCTCAGCATCATGAAGTGCCACCTAGAGGCCTGGAGGCATCAGCTGTCACGTCTGCGTTCTTCTGTTACATTCGTTTCTTCATTTCTGTGTTTCTGACATTTCATCATTTCTGTTTTTTCTGCACATTTGTGTATAAGACGCACTTTTAATACCTATTTTTTTGTTTTAAAAGTTGGCTGCATCTTATACACCGGTGCGACCATTATACCAGTATAAAATATTTAAACACGCCGTCAGACCAGTCTGGCTGCGCAACTTTTTCCACATCTTTTCTCCCTCACGAGGTCATAATCATGCATTTACAGAAACAGTGGTAGTCTATATCGTTCAGTAAATAAACCTTGTGGAGTGTTCTTTTGATTTAAAGAGTCCTATATTAAAGTTAAAGAGTGACCAGCGGAGTCGGGCAGCGCGACTCACAAGCTAGGAGTCTGTGCCTCACAACTTTCCCTGCAGGCTGAGAGCTCGACTACCGTACTGTAGACTCCTGAAAGTGAAAACAGACGGGACTTTAAGAGCGACACAGCTGCACAGAAACTGCACGTTGTAGACATCGTTGAACACAATATAAATCGTCACACAGGAAAACAGTTTAATTTATTTTTTCTCTCTAAGAGACCTTCAAAACAGGGTGCGTCTTATATTCTGGATTTTACGGTAGTTATTTGGCAGCCCTGGGTCTTCTGGGTCTCTTTCTTCACCTGGAACTCATCCTTTGGACTTAGTCTGGACTTCTCTGGACCCTGTTCTGAGCTGGACTTTTTCAGAGAGTTGTAAGCGGAGAACGGTGCTGAAGTTTGATGAGTAAAAAGGAGACGAGTTGTCACCATCTGCAGCCTCCATGCAGAGCTCTCCCCTCAGGGAAACTTGATTGATATGTCCTGCGACGTGAACATCGGTTGCTTGGTGAGTCACACACACTCAGAGCCGACCCCCGCTCACTAAAAAAGAAGTCTTTCCATTATTCACAGGTTCTGAAGAAATCACTCTGCCTCCTGATTGTGGAACATATGCGAGGCCTAAGTTGTGTTCATCTTCCATTCCAGACATCTGTTCATCGCAGCCTCTGTGGAGCGCGCTCAGTAGTGACCCAGCCTGAGCCGGAGCGACGCCAACATCAAAGAAACATGGCGAGAAGAGAAGAGAGTTCGGAGCGGTGGGTTATTGATGATCCTTCTGATCCCAGAACTTTTCTATATTACATGATCGCTGTCACCTCCTGAGTCACTTACTTATCTGATCTCCAGAATAGTTTTCATGTCATGTGACCGGCGTGGAGGCCGCAAGAAAAGAGTGAAGGAAAGCAGCGTCCAATGTTTAAACCCACCAAGCAGTCTGGTTCAGTACGGTACCAATTTATTGGTGTTTCCACCGTCTAAAGTTGGGAATGGTGGGGCGCTGGTGGCGCAGTGGTTAGAGCGCACGCCTGTGGCTCCTTTCCCACATGTCATTCCCTATTCTCTCTCTCTCCCGGTTTCCGACTCGTTCCACTGTCCTATCTCGACATTAAAGGCACAAAAAAAAAGCCCAAAAATAATAATACGTCGAACACTCGGTTTACATCACCTGACGACCTCAGATAAACAGATAAACAGATAAAGTGAGTGTTTGGCTCCTGTGACTCTCAAACAGCTCACGGGACAAGACTTCAGTCTGTACAATCAGCACAGTGCGAGCTGTGGGCTCCGTCAAAAGTAGACTGGTAGTGCGTAACTGAAACGGAGCAGAGTGGCGCTGCGGGCACGTTTCAAAGACGGACCGCGGCGCTCGCTGTGGAAACAAGAGCATTCAGTACAGTTGCAGCCAACGGCGCCATTGTGCACGGCGCTGACAGACCTCGGTCTGTGTGGAAATTGGCCGTTAGAGGCGTTAACTAACTAACGATTTAATCAG
>NC_083616.1:32127412-32157412 GCF_963584025.1 Labrus mixtus
TGTGTATGAATGGATGAGTTAATACTGATGGACTCTTTACACAGCGGCCTCTACCATCAGTGTGTGAATGTGTATGAATGGATGAGTTAATACTGATGGACTCTTTACACAGCGGCCTCTACCATCAGTGTATGAATGTGTATGAATGGATGAGTTAATACTGATGGACTCTTTAGTCAGCGGCCTCTACCATCAGCGTGTGAATGTGTATGAATGGATGAGTTAATACTGATGGACTCTTTAGTCAGCGGCCTCTACCATCAGCGTGTGAATGTGTATGAATGGATGAGTTAATACTGATGGACTCTTTACTCAGCGGCCTCTATCATCAGTGTATGAATGTGTATGAATGGATGAGTTAATAATTTAAAGAAAGACGATAATCTGCTGTCATGACGTCCTGTCTCCTCGTCCTGCTTTAAGACTTAATCTGTGTAATATTTCATTTTCAATATGTCAGAAACAGATTTTCATTATGAGACTTGATGAGCTGACTGCCATTGATCCCGCTGTTGGAGTTTGGAGGTCACACAGGTTTGGTCACGCCATCACAGATTAGAACAGCACACGACAGAGGATTACACATGTGTTCATATGTTGTTAGATTGAATCCATGGAGACCGAACTCTCTGAGACCACACAGGCTGCGAAGTGAGTCGACACGCAGCGTCAACAGTCTACATCGACCTGATCGAGCTGAGGTTGCCATGGCGGTCAGCAGAAAGCGAGCTCTTGTCATAGTGGCGTTCATGTAAATAAAAAAAATTGAAAAGGAGGAACAGAAAAACGAGTACACGGCTGTGAGGAGAGAAAAAGATCAAACTTGGGACACCAGCGCTGTAAATCTTAGTTACTAACCACATCTTCTCCTGAGCTTAGGTTCCTCGGGAACGTTGGTGGACAGCCTGCCTGAACAACAAAGACTAAGGTCTTTTACCTGCTCATGTTAAACTCCATTTAAACTCCACCAAACTCCATGTGATCTGCAGAGTCCCTCTGCACCTTTAAGAAAAAGCTAAAGACCCAGCTCTTTCATGAATACCTACTAACTTAATGATGATGGTCTCCATATTATTGATGATGATGATGGTAATGACGATGGTTTTTGTTTGATAACGACGACTTATAAGATGGTTTCTATACTGATTAGAGCTCTCAAGAACTGCCCTCAATGTTGTGCTTTGCCTCTGGTCACTTCCTGTCAGCACCTGTGTGTCCAATCAGACTCAAAGCTGATCGTTTGCTCTTACTGACATTGTTCCCTTTTTTCTAGATCCTTGCTTGTGTTGTTCTTACTCTCTGATGTACGTCACTTTGGATAAAAGAGTCTGCTAAGTGAATTGTAGAATATTAAAAAACAAAGAGTAAGGTCTTTTCTTTTGTAAAGTGTCTCGAGATAACACTTGTTCTGAGTTTACAAAGAAAGATCGATTGGTGCTCGGAGGGTCAATGTGACGTAATTTATAGACATGCGCTGGCTGGTGGACGCGAGGAAGCGACGACACACACCGTCTGCTAATGGAACAAAGGTCCAAGGTCGCTCATGTTGGTTCAGTCCGCAGCAGAACAGATTCTGTATTTTTAGTTTACGTTAAGTTTTCTGCAGAGATGGTCACATTTTATATTTTAACTTTCAGTATATTTTCATTAACGTCCAAACTCGGCTCTCTCATGATCAGATGAGAGATCAACAGCTGTATGAGGAGACACAGTGATACAGCTGCTGTCAGATCGCTACACAGGCCTGCAGCGAGGCTTCCTATCACTGACGCTGGTCCTCCAGCAGAGGGGGGGGGGGCTGGAGGGGTGGAGGTGGAACTGGTGGGGGGGTGGAAGTGAAACCGGTGGAGGTGGCGGTGGAGGTCAAAGTGAGCCCAGGGCGTCCTCAGGTGAGAAGACGTCAGGGGAATCTGCATCTGGAGATGGATTTCTCCTCTTGCAGAGCCGGTCGGCCCCCGGGGGCCCCTCTCACTTTATCTTAATGTCATCCTCTTTCATCCAGCCGGGCGGAGGAGATGATGGAGGCTGTCCCGGCCAATTGTGCAGAAAGCATTTGACAGA
Source organism: Labrus mixtus (assembly GCF_963584025.1). Classification (NCBI taxonomy): domain Eukaryota; kingdom Metazoa; phylum Chordata; class Actinopteri; order Labriformes; family Labridae; genus Labrus; species Labrus mixtus. The sequence goes on from NC_083616.1 coordinate 32,129,474, forward strand.
AGAGCGAGTGAATGAGGAGGAGGAGTGTACCGTGATACACAGCCGGGGGTGAATGTTCACAGAGTGACGGTCCAGAGACGTGGACGGAGGATTGTTACAGGAAGTCGACGGGAAATCTGACTTCAAATCAAAACATGAAGACTCGTTCACAGAAAAATATTCTCGAGAACAGACTCATTTAATGACACAAAGTTCCTCAGGTGTTAACGGTCCAACATTTGCAGACTTTGATACTTTCTGTATTTGATTCGTTTTGAGTCAGCGAGGAAATGTTTTCTTTAAATGTGTCTGAAGAGCGGCCATGTTGAGGGAGGGGCGAGACGTGAACATTAAGACTCATCCATAAAGAACTGAAACATAAATACCAGTCTGTACTGCACACACACACACACACACACACACACACAGAGACACACACACACACACACACACAGAGACACACACACAGAGACACACACACAGAGACACACACACACACACACACACAGAGACACACACACAGAGACACACACACACACACACACACACACACAGACACACACACACAGAGACACACACACACACACACACACACACACACACAGACACACACACACAGAGACACACACACACACACACACACAGAGACACACACACAGAGACACACACACAGAGACACACACACACACACACACACACAGAGACACACACACAGAGACACACACACACACACACACACACACACACACAGAGACACACACACAGAGACACACACACACACACACACACACACACACACACACACACACAGAGACACACACACACACACAGACACACACAGAGACACACACAGAGACACACACACACACACACACACACACACAGACACACACACACAGAGACACACACACACACACAGACACACACACACACGCACGCACGCACACACACACACACACGCACACACACACGCACGCACGCACGCACGCACGCACGCACGCACGCACGCACGCACACACACACACACACACACACACACACACACACACACGTTAAGCGAACAGGAAGAACGGGCTCTCCTCACAGTTTTCTCAGAAGCAGTCAGCTGATCTCACACACATTAAATACACCTGTCACCTGTCACCTGTCACCTGTCACCTGTCACCTGTCCTGTCAGAAACAATCCACACGGGAGACGGTACGCTCCATAACACCTGACTGCCTCCTTTATTCTGAGTGTGAAGAGGACGAGATTATGGATGTAGAGAGGAGGACTCCACGTTGATGAAGTGAAACTGTGTTCATGTGAGCTGCGTCTTCTGCATGCTCACCGGTCACTTTGATCTTTTTCCAACCATGCAGGAGGCGGGGCTTCCTGTGGCGACCTGCACGAGGAACAACATGTTTTTTATCTTTTTTTCTAATTGTGCCTCAGTTGTGTTGATGTATGTGTTGTTCCTGTTCTGTAAGCAGCGTGAGAAAAGTTAATTAAAAGTTGTTCTGAAAACAGAAACATGGATTCTGATTGTTGTACTGAAGACGTCTGTGTAACTTTAAGCTGATTAACCATCAAATATTTACGCTCGCTCTCATCCTCCGGAACGCCGTCCCTAGTAATCTGTGCAGCTTTCCTGAAAAACAAGATAATCTGAATTATTAAAAACGGCCGTACGATGATGATTGACAGATTCAGAGTGAGGCCAAAACAAAGGGCGAGCAGCGAGGTCAGAGGAGGAGGAATGATCAATCGGAGACGAGCGCACTGATCTGTTTGGCTGTTGTTTTGTGTCTCTCTCTCTCTATTGGTTGATTTGTGTGTTGTTGATGTGTAAATGTGACCTTCACATGTTTGATTTAAAACATTTATCTCTGATTTTAAGGGCATTAAAACGATTCTTCTCTCCAGAGAAGTCAAAAAACAAAGAAGACAGAGTGAGCACACACGTCAGACGCTGACACCTTCATCCTGCCAGCCTCATCAATTCATCAGTCCTCTCCTCGCTGCCAACGCTCGCCACAATCAGCCACACTCCATTTTTTGCCATTTAAATATCTGAACCCATTTTCATGCAAATGTGAAATTTATTGTCACAAAGCGTGCAGCGCTGGCACTCACACCTCATCTTAATGAACACGGGAGCGCTCCCTCATCAAGTCGGAGTTGGAGTGTGATTCATAAAGAGACGATTCATGGCCTCTCGTCTTCAAACACTCTGCGCGCTGCGCGACGATTGATGAAGTCGTCCGTCAGATTGATCGCCAGCATTCACCAAATGAAAATGATTATTGAATTACTGTGGCTGAGCCGTTAAAAAGAGGAACGCACTCGTAAAGCGCTGAAGTTGGAGCTTCTGTGAACCCACTCAATTAAAAAGTACGAGGTAATCGCCGCTACATGCTGTTAGTTTGAGTTATGGTGGTTAGCTCAGTCGTTAGCCGCCGCCGCTGCTCCTGAGTCCACGGTGCAATTACTTAAGAAATGAAACATGAAGCCTTTTAAAGAGCAGCGGCGGTCTGCGGCGAGGTGACCTTTAAGAAGTGCGGTGAAGTGAGAGAGAGAGAAAGTTACTCTGCAGGGTTTTGTCCTGAGAGCTGCTCACAGACGATTCTAATCCTTAATCTGCAGCCAGAGCCGGAGCGTGACATGAACTGTGAGCCCTTAATCTCAATACTGACGTTAATCAAAACCTGGAAATGAGTTTATCCTCTTTGTTTATCGATTTGTTTTCGACCTCTGACACTGAAATTAACGTCCCTCACAGCCTCCAGAAGATCTCAATATTCCACTTTAACACTTTAAGTTCTTACAGTTTTAAGTTACAGACACGATGCTCTTTCATAACGTAAGTTAAAACTGGCACATGTAATGTAATGTTTAGCCATCGAAGCTCATTTTCAGCTGTATTTCCTGCAGGTGAGTGACAAAAGACAGACCAGGTTCAATAGACCACAGACAAAGTCTTAATGGAAGAAGCCTGAGTGAACTGAAGGATTTTTTTTAACCCTAACCCCTAACCCCTAACCCCTCACCCCTAACCCCTCACCCCTCACCCTGTGCAATCTGTTGAAAACTGGACAATATTTATACATCAAACGTGAAATCTATACTTGAACCGTGCAATATTTAGATTAGATAGATAAATAGATTTAGTGAATAGTTTCTGCTGATAATATGTCTACACTCCTGCACTTTAACTTACGTATCACTGATTGCACATCTCCCTATGTCAATACTGTCCATTTACAACTCTGTTTTTGCACATTTACATTTAATCTTCATATTTAAGACTAGTAATGCTTAGTTAAATCCTGGTTGTATATATTCACATTCTTAGTTTTGATATTTTTAGTGCTTATTTACTTTGTAGTTAATATTATATTGTGTTTAGATTTGCTAATACTGTGTTTTTTTACTCATATTGTGTGTTTGGACAACCTGCTGCTGTAACGCCACAATTTCCCAGTTTGGGATCAATAAAGTAATTCTATTCTATTCTATTTCTACGCTGTTAATCAATCAGTGTATATTCATATTTGTAAATATTGTTTATATTCTCAATTACCTGCACTTGAACATAGCTTATTACTTATACTACTTTATTATTGCTTTCACTTGGTACTTATGCTTATTATATTGTTATACTATTTTTTATTTTATTTTATATTGTGAACTTAACTGAACTTCCTACTGATTTTTGGTGTTATGAGCAACTGTAGCAAACAATTTTAAAGTATTTCTAATTCTGATTCTGATTTTACACTTCGGCATCGGCTTCACTTTTCAACACCGGAGGTTACCGCTTGGATCAGACAGCGCAGCAGCGTAAAGGACGCTTAAACAAAGGACAGAAATAACCTAATAATAATAAGAAACTAAAAAAATGCATATGATCTGAAAATGAGAAAATCAAATGAGAGGAAAGTTTATCTCTGGGGTCGGTGTGTCAGAAGCTCAGGAGGTCTTTGTCCCGGCAGCAGAAGCCGGACTCTCGAGTAGACTGAGCTCCCCCAACCTTCAACGAGGTGATCGGGGACTACTACCACCGGACGTCTCTGATGCACCGCCACCACCATCGGACTGTGTCGTCCCCACAACCACCGCCGTCCTCTTTCATGCACAGCCTGCTCCGACCTCCACCTCAGACAACAGGAATGAGAGGAATACAAAGGAGAAATCCTTCCTGCTTCCCATTTTTCTTAACGATGAGTAAGGTCTTTATCCTTCTTTTTTGTAAAGCGTCTCGAGATAAAACTTGTGATGAATTGGTGATACAGGCAATAAGAAAGATTAAATGTGTCTCTATTTTCATCAAAACAACGATTTTTGTGACCTCAAATAAATCAAATCACTAAATCATCAGTTCATTTTTTTACAAGATACGTTTCTGATTTATCATGTCATTTCGGTTTCTTTCACCCTTCATGGTCAGGCAGCATCCAGCTCGCTTCAGAAGGTGCATCATATCTCTTCCTGGTTTCTGCCTGTTAAAAGTTGACCCACACTTGATGCATGAGCACACTTTGTTTCTGAGCATCTTAAAGTCTCAGTGTGTAAATGAGTGATTGAGTTTCAACAGGCCCCTCACAGCGCTGTGTTTCTGCAGGGTTCCTACGACCACAGACTCCTGCTCAGGTTGGATGTTGTTTCAGGTCTTCTGCGGTGAAAAACAAAAAACACTCACTCTCACTCGATCCTTTAATTCCTGTTGTTGGTTAACACTCAGAGACATCTCTGCGCTCCGCAGCATAGCTCACCTTCAGTCAACAAACATGCTGGATTTAAAAGAGGAGCTTTAGAGCTCACAGCAGAGATGATTGGCCGCACGCTGTGAAACTCTCTCTGGGTGACAGCAGAGCAACAACAGCAGCAGAAGTTCCCTGAAGGATTTTAGTCCCTTTGTTTTCGACGCCGCCTTCGACTAAAGCAGCGAGCGACACCGGGGACGAGATGACAAACATGTTGTTCTGTGTGAGCTCACCAAAGTGTTTGTTTGCCTTCACAAAGCACCTGGTTCAGCTAATTCCTCACAGCTTTCACTGGATTACAGTTTGGGAGGTGTTAAAGTGAAGCTCCGCCCCATACCTCTCCCGTCAGTGACATGAGGACCAATAGGAGAGAGCCTCACCCTCCACCTTTCTCCCCCTCTTCACTCTCTCCTCTGCCTCCGTCCTCTGAGGATCAAGCCTCCATAATCCCCAGATTTTATATCCTCCAAAACAGCTTGGGCCCATCAGCAAATTGCGACGGCATATGGTCCAGGTTTATGATTCATCTGGCACACGCAGAGCGCCGAGCGCCAAGCGCCGCCTCATCCGTGTGCAAACACCAGGAAAATATAGGAATGTTAAACGATGCCAGAGTAAAGGAGGAGTACGGGATGTGTGTGTGGGGGTCAAGTTTGTTCAGACCAGAGTGAGCAGCAGATCAGGATGTAAACACATCCACACCAGGTAAGCTCAGGGAGAGGAAGAGAGAAAAGAGAGACAGGGGGAGACGAGAGAGACGGGGGAGACGAGAGAGACGAGAGAGACGAGAGAGACGAGAGAGACGGGAGAGACGAGAGAGACGGGGGAGACGAGAGAGACGAGAGAGAGACAGGGGAGACGAGAGAGACAGGGGAGACGAGAGAGACAGGGGAGACGGGGGAGACAGGGGAGACGGGGGAGACAAGAGAGACAGGGGAGACGAGAGAGACAGGGGAGACGGGGGAGACGAGAGAGACAGGGGAGACGAGAGAGAAAAGAGAGACGAGAGAGACGAGAGAGACGGGGGAGACGAGAGAGACGAGAGAGACGAGAGAGACGAGAGAGACGGGGGAGACGGGGGGAGACGAGAGAGACAGGGGAGACGAGAGAGACGAGAGAGACGAGAGAGACGAGAGAGACGAGAGAGACGGGGGGAGACGAGAGAGACGGGGGGAGACGAGAGAGACGGGGGAGATGAGAGAGACGAGAGAGACAGGGGAGACGAGAGAGACAAGAGAGACAGGGGAGACAAGAGAAACGGGGGAGACGAGAGAGACGAGAGAGAGACGGGGGAGACGAGAGAGACGAGAGAGACGGGGGGAGACGAGAGAGACGGTGGAGACGAGCGAGACGGGGGAGACGAGAGAGACAGGGGAGACGAGAGAGACAAGAGAGACAGGGGAGACGAGAGAGACGGGGGAGACGAGAGAGAGACCGGGGAGACGAGAGAGACGAGAGAGACGGGGAGACGAGAGAGACGGGGGAGACGGGGGAGACGAGAGAGACGGGGGAGACGAGCGAGACGGGGGAGACGAGAGAGACGGGGGGAGAAGAGAGAGACGGGGAGACGAGAGAGACGGGGGAGACGAGAGAGACGAGAGAGACAGGGGAGACGAGAGAGACGAGAGACGAGGGAGACGAGAGAGACGGGGAAGACGAGAGAGACAAGAGAGACGGGGGAGACGAGAGAGATGGGGGGAGACGAGAGAGACGGGGGGAGACGAGAGAGACGGGGGAGATGAGAGAGACGAGAGAGACAGGGGAGACGGGGGAGACGAGCGAGACGGGGGAGACGAGCGAGACGAGAGAGACGGGGGAGACGAGAGAGATAGGAGAGACGGGGGGAGAAGAGAGAGACGGGGGAGACGAGAGAGACGGGGGAGACGAGAGAGACGAGAGAGACGAGAGAGACGAGAGAGACGGGGGGAGACGAGAGAGACGGGGGGAGACGAGAGAGACGGGGGAGATGAGAGAGACGAGAGAGACAGGGGAGACGAGAGAGACAAGAGAGACAGGGGAGACAAGAGAAACGGGGGAGACGAGAGAGACGAGAGAGAGACGGGGGAGACGAGAGAGACGAGAGAGACGGGGGGAGACGAGAGAGACGGTGGAGACGAGTGAGACGGGGGAGACGAGAGAGACAGGGGAGACGAGAGAGACAAGAGAGACAGGGGAGACGAGAGAGACGGGGGAGACGAGAGAGAGACCGGGGAGACGAGAGAGACGAGAGAGACGGGGAGACGAGAGAGACGGGGGAGACGGGGGAGACGAGAGAGACGGGGGAGACGAGCGAGACGGGGGAGACGAGAGAGACGGGGGGAGAAGAGAGAGACGGGGAGACGAGAGAGACGGGGGAGACGAGAGAGACGGGGGAGACGAGAGAGACAGGGGAGACGAGAGAGACGAGAGAGACAGGGGAGACGAGAGAGACGAGAGACGAGGGAGACGAGAGAGACGGGGAAGACGAGAGAGACAAGAGAGACGGGGGGAGACGAGAGAGATGGGGGGAGACGAGAGAGACGGGGGGAGACGAGAGAGACGGGGGAGATGAGAGAGACGAGAGAGACAGGGGAGACGGGGGAGACGAGCGAGACGGGGGAGACGAGCGAGACGAGAGAGACGGGGGAGACGAGAGAGATAGGAGAGACGGGGGGAGAAGAGAGAGACGGGGGAGACGAGAGAGACGGGGGAGACGAGAGAGACGGGGGAGATGAGAGAGACGAGAGAGACAGGGGAGACGGGGGAGACGAGCGAGACGGGGGAGACGAGCGAGACGAGAGAGACGGGGGAGACGAGAGAGATAGGAGAGACGGGGGGAGAAGAGAGAGACGGGGGAGACGAGAGAGACGGGGGAGACGAGAGAGACGGGGGAGACGAGAGAGACAGGGGAGACGAGAGAGACGAGAGAGAGACGGGGGAGACGAGAGAGAGACGGGGGAGACGAGAGAGACGAGAGAGACGGGGGGAGACGAGAGAGATGGGGGGAGACGAGAGAGACGGGGGGAGACGAGAGAGACGGGGGAGATGAGAGAGACGAGAGAGACAGGGGAGACGGGGGAGACGAGCGAGACGGGGGAGACGAGCGAGACGAGAGAGACGGGGGAGACGAGAGAGACGGGAGAGACGGGGGGAGAAGAGAGAGACAGGGGAGACGAGAGAGACGGGGGAGACGAGAGAGACGGGGGAGACGAGAGAGACAGGGGAGACGAGAGAGACGAGAGAGACGAGAGAGACGGGGGAGACGAGAGAGACGGGGGAGACGAGAGAGACGGGGAAGACGAGAGAGACGAGAGAGACGGGGGGAGACGAGAGAGACGGGGGGAGACGAGAGAGACGGGGGAGATGAGAGAGACGAGAGAGACAGGGGAGACGAGAGAGACAAGAGAGACAGGGGAGACAAGAGAGACGGGGGAGACGAGAGAGACGAGAGAGAGACGGGGGAGACGAGAGAGACGAGAGAGACGGGGGGAGACGAGAGAGACGGGGGAGACGAGCGAGACGGGGGAGACGAGAGAGACGGGGAGACGGGGGAGACGAGAGAGACGAGAGAGAGACAGGGGAGACGAGAGAGACAGGGGAGACGAGAGAGACAGGGGAGACGAGAGAGACAGGGGAGACGGGGGAGACGAGAGAGACAGGGGAGACGAGAGAGACGGGGGAGACGGGGGGAGAAGAGAGAGACAGGGGAGACGAGAGAGACGGGGGAGACGAGAGAGACGGGGGAGACGAGAGAGACGAGAGAGACGGGGGAGACGAGAGAGACGAGAGAGACGGGGGGAGAAGAGAGAGACGGGGGAGACGAGAGAGATGGGGGAGACGAGAGAGACAGGGGAGACGAGAGAGACGAGAGAGACGAGAGAGACGGGGGAGACGAGCGAGACGGGGGAGATGAGAGAGACGAGAGAGACAGGGGACACGAGAGAGACGAGAGAGACGGGGAGACGAGAGAGACGGGGGAGACGGGGGAGACGAGAGAGACGGGGGAGACGAGCGAGACGGGGGAGACGAGCGAGACGGGGGAGACGAGCGAGACGAGAGAGACGGGGGGAGAAGAGAGAGACGGGGGAGACGAGAGAGACAGGGGAGACGAGAGAGACGAGAGAGACGAGAGAGACAGGGGAGACAAGAGAGACGAGAGAGACGAGGGAGACGAGAGAGACGGGGAAGACGAGAGAGACGAGAGAGACGGGGGGAGACGAGAGAGACGGGGGAGACGAGAGAGACGGGGGGAGACGAGAGAGACGGGGGAGATGAGAGAGACGAGAGAGACAGGGGAGACGAGAGAGACAAGAGAGACGAGAGAGACGGGGAGACGAGAGAGACGGGGGAGACGAGAGAGACGGGGGAGACGAGCGAGACGGGGGAGACGAGAGAGACGGGGGAGAGAAGAGAGAGACAGGGGAGAGAAGAGAGAGACAGGGGAGAGAGAGACGGGGAGAGAAGAGAGAGACGGGGAGAGAAGAGAGAGACAGGGGAGAGAGAGACGGGGGAGAGAAGAGAGAGACAGGGGAGACGAGAGAGAGACAGGGGAGAGAAGAGAGAGACAGGGGAGACGAGAGAGAGACAGGGGAGACGAGAGAGACAGGGGAGAGAAGAGAGAGACAGGGGAGACGAGAGAGAGACAGGGGAGAGAAGAGAGAGACGGGGAGACGAGAGAGACGAGAGAGACGGGGGGAGACGAGAGAGACGGGGGAGACGAGAGAGACGGGGGAGACGAGCGAGACGAGAGAGACGGGGGAGACGAGAGAGACGAGAGAGACGGGGGGAGAAGAGAGAGACGGGGGAGACGAGAGAGACGGGGGAGACGAGAGAGACAGGGGAGACGAGCGAGACGGGGGAGACGAGAGAGACGGGGGAGACGAGCGAGACGGGGGAGATGAGAGAGACGAGAGAGACAGGGGACACGAGAGAGACGAGAGAGACGGGGAGACGAGGGAGACGGGGGAGACGAGAGAGACGGGGGAGACGAGCGAGACGGGGGAGACGAGCGAGACGAGAGAGACGGGGGGAGAAGAGAGAGACGGGGGAGACGAGAGAGACGAGAGAGACGAGAGAGACAGGGGAGACAAGAGAGACGAGAGAGACGAGGGAGACGAGAGAGACGGGGAAGACGAGAGAGACGAGAGAGACGGGGGGAGACGAGAGAGACGGGGGAGACGAGAGAGACGGGGGGAGACGAGAGAGACGGGGGAGATGAGAGAGACGAGAGAGACAGGGGAGACGAGAGAGACAAGAGAGACGAGAGAGACGGGGAGACGAGAGAGACGGGGGGAGACGAGAGAGACGGGGGAGACGAGCGAGACGGGGGAGACGAGAGAGACGGGGGAGAGAAGAGAGAGACAGGGGAGAGAAGAGAGAGACAGGGGAGAGAGAGACGGGGAGAGAAGAGAGAGACGGGGAGAGAAGAGAGAGACAGGGGAGAGAGAGACGGGGGAGAGAAGAGAGAGACAGGGGAGACGAGAGAGAGACAGGGGAGAGAAGAGAGAGACAGGGGAGACGAGAGAGAGACAGGGGAGACGAGAGAGACAGGGGAGAGAAGAGAGAGACAGGGGAGACGAGAGAGAGACAGGGGAGAGAAGAGAGAGACAGGGGAGACGAGAGAGAGACAGGGGAGACGAGACAGATGGGGGATGAAACAGACTCTAGTGGACACTGCAGGTATTGACAGTGCTGACTTCATATTTAAGCTCATGATGTCTGCTGGATCTCCTACAGAAAATGAAACAGTATTTTTGTATTCTGAAACTTTCCTCATTGGGTTTCTCGTCCTGTTAAAATGTGCTCTACAAATAAATCTGCCTTGCACTGGTCAGTTAGTTTAATTGAACATGAATCAGATGAGATGCATCTCTGTAACAGCTGATGCTTCTAGAAACAGTCTCAGAGACAAACTGTATGCAAATCTATTTCAGGTTTCCGCCCGTTTCAGCCTGTTTCACTCCGTACTCGTTAGCGTCAGAGATAATTCTCAACATTAGCACATTTCCAAACATCTGCTGCAGGAGTCAGAGCAGATCTGCAGCCTCCTCTTCCTGCTCCTCTTTAAATGTGACATGATCGCACACAAACACCTCCAGCTAACTTTCCCTCCGCTTTCATTAGAGCACCGAGCAGAGCGCTGCCGGCAAGGTGACTCCACATGGCTCCCCCCCCCCCCCCCCCCGCCGAGGCTCACCGAGCTCACGCTATTGGCTCACAGGGCTGTCAGTCAGGCGCTGGTATCGGGTCGATGTGGACTCAGACTGCCTGTGTGGATGTGCTGCTGCTGACAGCCAGTATGTTGGAGGTTTATCATTAGCAGGATCCAGACGGCCGCTCGACTCCCCCCCCCTCCCCCCCGGCCCGGTCAGGTCTGACTCAACATTTGCCCCGCAGAGCTCCAGCACACATATTGTCCCATCATTATTTCATACCTGGCAGGAGCAGCTCTGAGCAGGTTCAGGTGCAAAAACAAGCTCATGTGGAAACATGTTTTTCTGATGTGTGCAGATGAAGAGAAAGAGGAAGAGGACGAGGAAGAGGACGAGGAGGAGGACGAGGAGGAGGACGAGGAATCTGAAACCTTCAACATCACTGAACATGTGTTCTGATCTCATGTCTTCATCTTTGTTTGCACAAGTAAACATTTAAAAAGAAAATTGCACAGCAGACGGAATATTTCTCCCATTTTTGATGAACAAATCCTAGAAACAAACACGGCTCAGAGGGTAAACGTTTGGGGAATGAGCCACAGGTCGGACTTGAACGATACCAGTATGTACCAATATGTATGTACCAATCATGCATTTAAATGTAACGTCTTCTTCGTTGGTAAAGCTACAGGAAGAAGTAAAATGAAGCTGTGGAGCGGCGGCTTGCTAACAGAGCAAAAGATGCAGAGATGCTGCTTCACTTGTTGCTTTGACTGGTGAAATAAGGTGACGTCGAGAGAGGTTCGATTTCCACTTATATCCTTCAAATTAAGTTCAATAGAGAACAAACCATGTGACATATTTTTGTAGGCCAACCCTGAAGTATCATCGCCATGGGGTCTAATGAGAATTCTCCTATGGGATGTTTTCATTGGATTTTGGATCATTTCAGAAAATAATCTCTGTGTTAAACACACGTTTCTGAAGCGTAGGCGTTTTGTTCAGCAGGATAATCTTCACAGATGAACGCCATTTTTATAATGTTTGAAGCGTTAATGCGGCCGACAGAAGTAAAAAGCTAACGTTATGCTAAAGCTAACTACACCACGGTCTGATGATTGTGACGTCACTAGCGTTACGCTTCAGACGATCTCTGATAAACTAATCCACGTAGCTTCATAAATAGTTTACTAACATAATATTCACCTTAACCTAAAGATTAAACCTACAGGAGACATCTCCGACTAGTGAGAGAGTTCCCGTCCTCTGTGTCCGGCGTGATGACGTTTAATGTCCCCGACAACCGCTGTAGTCACATTTAGCCACTTGTTAGCAACCGCCTTTTTAAAGACGAGTAAAAACTTCAAACTTCACAAGTGGAGGTTTTACCTAACGTAGTTTATGTGGTCTAACAAAACACCAACATCTCTTCAGCTCGTGTTAACCACAGACCTTATTTCAGGAGTCTAACCACAAACACATTCAAAATCCCCGTTGACTTTTAGACGTTAGACCCCATGGCGCTCAAATGCTAACTCACTTCCTGGTTTCAGGACTCATTCCTGTGGCGCTCTGTTAGCAGCTCGGGTAAAGAGTGAATTTGAGCGGCATCCTGTCGGTCCGTTTTTGTAACATCTGCTTGTTATGGCTTCTCTTCCTTTAAAGGTTTAACAGCTTCAAGGAGACAAACGTTCCTCCACATGTGCTCATAAACGTCTTTAAAGCTCCTGAAGGATCTGCTGGACTTGTATCACACACACACACACACACACACACACGAGTGTGTCTGCGCTCACTGAAATAACAGAAGACCATCGTGGGGGGGGGGGGGGGGTGTAATCGTCAGTAATCTGTATCAGCGCGTACAGACACACTGAGCTGTAAAACTCACAGCAGCTCACAGAAAAGAGCATCAAGATAAAGCTTGTGAAATCCCCAAACCGCCGCGCTCTCCTAATCCCTCCACCTGCATCTCCCCGCGCCGCCCCAACAGCAGCGTCCACATCGCCTGAGAAGGGATTTAGACCGTAATGCTCTCAGAAAATACAATGCAGGAAAAACCCAAGTGTCAACTCTATAACAAGCTGTTCAGGGGGCCGGCCGGGCGGCGCTCTGCGAGAGGTTATAGCAGGCCGTGTGACGGCGCCGCGTTTGATCCCTCGGTTAGCCAACTTTTCAGGGACGAACTGTGGGATAACCTGCCGAGGCCAGACGGGGGGCTGCGGCGGGGACAACAGCTGCTCGAGTCCGCTCGCTGGCTGCCAGAGAAACTTTATACCAGCGGAAGTGGAGGTTGAGATTTTTTACGGCGGCTAAGCCCTCTCCGTCAAACTGTGAAAACAGAACCTTGTGGCAGAGCTCAGGCTGGATTTAGGAGTTTGCTCGCTTGTGTTCCCTCTCCGGTGAGCGTTAATATAAAAATAGAAGAATGTAAAGAGCTGTCCTCATGTGCCGTTATGATTCCAAGCAGCCTCTCAGACTTTTGGATCAACGGAGAACAAAAGTGGATCATTTCCTCCTGGAGTCACTCAAACTCTTCTTTGAGGATTTCATTAAGTTCAGTCATCATAATGAACTTCTCCTCCGACAAAGCGCTCGTCTTGTTTCTCTTTTTGTCTCGTTTCGTGACTCTCTCTCTCTCTCTGCAGCGTCTAAGCTTCTTTAAACACTCGACATCTTTGGGGTAAATCAGCTGCTTTTTTGCTCTCCTCTCGTCGTCTCCTAAACTTCTCTGTTTGTTTTATCATATCTGCAGTGTGTACCCAGCACGTTTACATTCACTCCATGTATGAGCTCAGTCTGCTATACGAGGCACAGAGGAGAACAAACTTGTCATGAACAGTGTTGAGGCGGTAACAGTTCTGTAGTCATGTGAGGCGTCACACACTCGTCTGATCTGCTGCTGAAGACGCTTCAGTGTTTCAGTTTTTAGATGTAGTTTCTTAACGTTCACTTGGTACGATGTTTAGTTATCATGATGTGTGAGCGATTATTAATGAACGCCGTCTGACTCCGCCTCCTGACTGCTGCCCCTGTGATTTGTCAGGCGAGACGTTTGGGCTGGAGATGTTCTCCTCTCCTCTCTTCTGTCTCATGGAAAATATAAAAAGCAGACCGTTCCTTTAAAAGAAGAGCAACGAAAAGAGGCACAACTTTTATTACACACACCACACACACACACACACACACACATACTTGTTTACAGGACATATCAGGACTTGTGACAAAAACGCGACAAATGGGTACAGGCCTTTCACACACACACACACACACACACACACACACACACACACACACACACACACACACACACACACACACACACACACACACACACACACACACACACACACTCACCTCAGTTGGTATCTTGTCACAGCATGCAAACACGGAGGAAGCAGAAGGTGTACGAGTGCATATTTTGACTAAATGCAAAAACCTCTTTTTTGGGGCGATGAACACCTCGGAGGGATCCTGCCTGTGTGTGTGTGTGTGTGTGTGTGTGTGTGTGTGTGATGCCTCCGGTGACTGACTTCACAGGGGGAGAGGCTGCACACTGTCCACTCCTCTGTCCACACACTCTGAATAATCACGTTCCCTGTCGGGCCCTATAAATCTGTGAGGGGCCAATTAAAGATGGCCTTCAGCACGTCCAGCACACACACACACACCACACACACACACACACACATCACACACACACACACACACACACACACACTTGTTACAAAGAGAGTAAACACACAGACACTGATCTCTGTTCACTGAATGTTTATTTGAAACAACAGTTGAACAATAAAAACAATAACAAACATTATAAACATCAACAAATAGAAACAGTGTGAAACTCTTAAAAAAAGATGTTTTTATTTTTTATGTTTTTTTGGTTCACACACACGTGTGCAGCTTGTGTGACCTGAACCTTGTCTTAAAGGTGCGGCGTATAAAAAGGCAATGAGAGAAATAAAAACTGTACATTCAAAGATAATCAAACGATAAATTAGAATCCTTCAGCGTGTTTAAAACGCGCTGAGAATAAAGAGGCGAGCAGGAAGTAGTGCTCACTAAACAAACGAGAAAGAAGATTTTTTAATTTGCAGACGTCGTGATCGACTTTTTAAAAAGATGAAGTGAGACACTGGACGGACAGAAGAGGTCAAAGGTCAGGGTGAAGAAATATGACAGGAGGAGGATTTTTCTATTTGACATTTTAGGATTCACTTTCTTTAACGCTTTTCTCTCTCTTGAGTGTGTGTGTGTGTGTGTGTGTGTGTGTGTGTGTGTGTATTTTAAATTAATTTTGTTTTGTTTATTTTTGTTTTCTGTAAACAACGCTGAGTTGACCTGTGATTGAAATGTGCTGAACAAATTAAATTAAATACGAAACGTTTTTCATAAACATCAGAAATATGAAAAAGTGACTTCCTGTCAATCATTTTGTCTTTTTTTTTCTAAATCTAAACTTTATAAATAAACGTCTCTCGTGTTTTCTCGACACTCGATGATTCTCTGAACGTTAGAAATAAAAAAAATTTAAAATTTAAAATTTTGTTCTTCTGGAAAATAAACGACATTCAGACGATCAAATTTAATACGTTTAGAAAAAGGAATCCTTCAGAAGCTTCAAACTGCAGACAGACTCAAAGACATCGATTTTGTTTTGGTGCTAAAGGTGCGGCGTGCGGAGGACACGGCGTGTAGAGGACACGGCGTGCGGAGGACACGGCGTGTAGAGGATGCGGCGTGTAGAGGACGCGGCGTGCAGAGGACGTGTTTCCTGCAGCAGACTGACTCGTGTTGTGACTCGTGTCTTTAAACGTCTCCTCACTTCGGGTTAAAAATAAACATTTCATGCTTCTGTTTTAAAAATGGCGGTTAAAAAAATGTTGGAGCGTGGCGATCAAATTTAAGGTCAAAGTGAAAGCGCTGCGTAAAGGGTTAAAAACCGCGCCCCCGAGGATCTGATCAGCATTTCTTCTCTGCGCTGTGATCGGGTCGAAACAAAGGAATAATTACGGTGCCCGTGTTTCTGGCGCCCGTCCCGCCCCGCCCCGTGTGTGTGAGTGGCTCAGGCGCCCGCCCTCAAACTTGACGGTTGTTGAACTTATTTTTAGTGTCATGTGAAAAGCTTCCCCGCCCGCTCACAGACATCCCACTGACCCAGCCACTGGTCATTGTCTATACCGCTTCCCGTCAAAGCCGGGCGCGCTTTGTCAGGTTTCCACTCGAATATCCATTTCACATGTGAAGTCGGGAATCCGAAGTGACTGGATCATTCGAGCCTTTTTCTTCAGCTGCTGCCCCCGTTCCTCCCCCACAGTCCTTCCGCTCGCTCTGACATCATTTGGGATTGGCGTCGTGACAGCGCGCCACAGAATCCACAATATATATAAATATAGATCTTTCTTTTTGGGGGTGATGGGGGGCGGTGGGGGGGAGGCATAATTTCTGGAAATGAACAATACTTATCCGTCCATCGCACTCGCTCCTTTGGGTTTGCGTTTTGGACGTGGAGCAGCGTCGCCGTGGCGACCTGTCCTCTTTTTGAGCAGAGAAGAGGCAGTAATAGGTCATTCAATGTCAGGAGGCGTAAAGAAGAGACAGCCAGGTCTTCACAGGCTGCTGCTCGCTGTTCTCTTTAATTATTTTAATTAAACTTTGATACTCTGGTGCGCAGAGAGAGCGGGCACTGAACGGGCGCTGTTCGGGCGCTGTGACGCGTCCGGGGGAGCCCTCAGAGGATTGGCTGGATCTGTAAAGAGTGACCTGACGGGCGTGTTTGTGCGCTACGCCCTGCTGAGCAGAGAGCAGACTGCGCTCAAAAACACCACGTGCCGTGTCAAGGTCTTCAAGGCATCAATCCCTCAAAACGCCGCTCGGATCAGCGTGGTCAGGGAGGGCTGTCCCGCGGTCCAATAACGCTCTATTAATTTCCTGTCCCGAGTGCATAATGACGGGAAGGTGTCTTTTAAAAAAAAAAAAAAAAAGTGGTGGTGCCTTGCAGCACCTTGGGGCGTCCTGTCTCCAGTTTGTCATGCGTGTGCACTCTCAGTGTTAAAGTGACAGGACGCGGCGGTCAGAGGGCGGCCGGCGGGCAGCGGCTCGGTGGAAGTTGGAGCGTCTTTGTGATGAGACATCGCCAAGAGGCAGCTCACTTCTGCACTGTGAGGCCCGCTGGGACTACTCCCACTGCCACGCCATCGGCCAACAGCCCCGATCCCTCCCCCGTTTCTTTTTTTTTTTTTTTCCCCGATAGCGTCCGTCTGTGAGCATGAAATGAGGTTTTTCACAGAAGGCTCAATATGGTCAGAATATGTTAGGCCTTTGGTGCGCACCAAAAGATAACCGAGTCTGAAAGCTGCAAGTTCTTCTTCTTCTTCTTCTGCTTTTTGATTTGATGAGGAACATATTCTGTGCTGATTAAACGTCAGAGAATAACGAGCGGCGTGAATATAAACGTGTCGGCCTGCGTGCTGCGCTGCATCGGGGCGAGACTTTGTGCAGAGCAGCGAACAGAAAGTCGTTAAACTGCACCGATTAAAAAAAAAAATAAACAGATTCTTCTTCTCTCTGTTGAAGCCGTCAGCTCGTCCTCACACTTCTTCTTCTTCTTCTTCTTCTTCTTCTTCTTCTTCTTCTCCTTCTTCTTCTTCTTCTTCTTCTTCTTCTTCTACTGATGCTGCACGCGGCTGAAATTTACACACCGACCCTGAAACAGAGAAGAAGAAAGAGGAGAGGGTTAAGACTTTAATAAATGAACGTCACACTTCACAATCAAACATTTATGTTTTTTATTTCTCTAAAATTCATTCCTCGTCACGTTCGCTTTAAATCTTCTTTCAAAGATTTTTTAAGAAGAATAATTTAATAAAAATTATTCCAAAAATATAAAACACAATCTGGAGACCATGAAATAAAAATAAAGTCACAGAAAACAGATATTATAAATTTGATATTTTAACAAATTTAACTAAAATTTAAATATTAAAAATTCAAACTCATGATGAATTACATTTACTTATTTTGTTCTTTTTCTGAATTTAAATCAGATGTGATTCTCTAACCTCCTGAGTCTGAGGCTGGATTTACTCATTTCAACATTTTCTACGTTTGTTTTATTTATAATCATAAATATATTTTATTTCTAAAATAAAAAAATAAAATAATGTTAAATATAATTTTTTTATTTAAAGATGTCGACAACACGTCAGAATACAAATTAAAGTGAAATAATGAAATGAAATTAAAGACACTTTATTTCAGTGATCACACCAAAGTTATCATAATAATAATAATTTAATAATTCTAATATTATTATTCTGATGTCAAACAGAAGTGAAATACAAAAAATGAAGAAGATATATATTTTTAAATAATTTCTTGACGCTGCTGAGAAAAAAAAATCACCAAAAAAAAAAAACAATTACATTTGATGGATCAACAAACGTGTCTGTTCCCTCGACACCTTTCTGACAACACGGAGCAAAATAAGACATCTGTGTGTGTGTGTGTGTGTGTGTGTGTGTGTTGTGTGTGCGTGTGTGTCAGCCTGTTCACCAACAGTAGGCAGACTGACACCAAGAGGGAGCTCTCACACAGCGAATCTCTGACCTCTCTCTCTCTCTCTCTCTGTCCCTCACACACACACACACACACACACACACACACACACACACACACACACACACACACACACACACACACACACACACACACACACACACACACACACACACACACACACACACACACACACACAGTAACCTGACTCTAAGAATCGGCCTCTCTTCTTCACATCACTCTTTAAAATCGACCATGTCAGTCAGTGCGTCTTCATTCAGGACAGGCGGCAACACGAGACGGGCCTTTCATTTTATTAAAACTCAACTCGTGCACAGCAAAGACGGGAAAGTCTAAAATTATGAATTTACACCAGAAACAATATTAACCTGTGTAAAAACATCTGGATATAACGACACATTGAATGATAAATCCCTGATTGGATCTCGCTTTGTGAGACGGCGTGCAGCCCTGCAGGACGGAGGTTAGAGATCTTTGATTTTAGTGTCTTGCTGATTTTTCTCCTCATTTCACCACACACTATTCCAACCCTTGTTTGGCTGGTTGTCTGTGTGTGTGTTCCAGGTGCCAGGAGGTGCAGCCGGGTCGTGGTGTATCCAGAACTCCTTCATCATGCACACACCTATACACGACTGACTCCTACATCTTATAATGTTGTTAAGTTGAATGATTTAATTATGTGTACAGAGGGGCGTGTACAGACAAGTTTAACTGGGCTGGCCCAACGGGGGCACCGACTTCTGGAGGGGTGGGCAGTGGGCAAACATGTAGATCTGAGGTGTGATTAGAAGAAAATATAAATCTTCTGAGCTCGATTCATTAGAGACTCAAAAACAAAGAAGTGCAAAGTCAGGATTTAAAGTACTTATGTGCAAACTGTTGTACACTGTCTAGTGCATAGATCTGCATTTTGGGGTGCCAATCAGATTTCAAGGGGGGCCCATGCCACCCCTGTAGACACGCCCCTGTTTGTACATAAATGTATAATATTTTCACAACTAAATCAGTGTCTGCTGATTTCCTGTCCAAAATATCTGAATCAGGCGCTTCGACCTGCATCCAAGAATCCCATCCACAATCTACACATCTGTCAGACCACCACAGCAGCTACAATCTACACATCTGTCAGACCACCACAGCAGCTACAATCTACACATCTGTCAGACCACCACAGCAGACACAATCTACACATCTGTCAGACCACCACAGCAGCTACAATCTACACTTCTGTCAGACCACCACATAAACCACAATCTACACATCTGTCAGACCACCACAGCAGCCACAATCTACACATCTGTCAGACCACCACAGCAACCACAAACTACACATCTGTCAGACCACCACAGCAGCCACAATCTACACTTCTGTCAGACCACCACAGCAGCTACAATCTACACATCTGTCAGACCACCACATAAACCACAATCTACACATCTGTCAGACCACCACAGCAGCCACAAACTACACATCTGTCAGAGCACCACAGCAGACACAATCTACACATCTGTCAGACCACCACAGCAGCTACAATCTACACTTCTGTCAGACCACCACATAAACGACAATCTACACATCTGTCAGACCACCACAGCAGATACAATCTACACATCTGTCAGACCACCACAGCAGCCACAATCTACACATTTGTCAGACCACCACAGCAGCCACAATCTACACAACTGTCAGACCACCACAGCAGCTACAATCTACACTTCTGTCAGACCACCACATAAACCACAATCTACACATCTGTCAGACCACCACAGCAGCCACAATCTACACATCTGTCAGACCAGCACAGCAGACACAATCTACACATCTGTCAGACCACCACAGCAGATACAATCTACGCATCTGTCAGACCACCACAGCAGCCACAATCTACACATCTGTCAGACCACCACAGCAGCCACAATCTACACATCTGTCAGACCACCACATAAACCACAATCTACACATCTGTCAGACCACCACAGCAGATACAATCTACGCATCTGTCAGACCACCACATAAACCACAATCTACACATCTGTCAGACCACCACAGCAGATACAATCTACGCATCTGTCAGACCACCACAGCAGCCACAATCTACACATCTGTCAGACCACCACAGCAGCCACAATCTACACATCTGTCAGACCACCACAGCAGCCACAATCTACACATCTGTCAGACCACCACATCAGCCACAATCTACGCATCTGTCAGACCACCACAGCAGCCACAATCTACACATCTGTCAGACCACCACAGCAGCCACAATCTACACATCTGTCAGACCACCACATCAGCCACAATCTACGCATCTGTCAGACCACCACAGCAGCTACAATCTACACATCTGTCAGACCACCACAGCAGCCACAATCTACACATCTGTCAGACCACCACAGCAGCCACAATCTACACATCTGTCAGACCACCACAGCAGATACAATCTACACTTCTGTCAGACCACCACATAAACCACAATCTACACATCTGTCAGACCACCACAGCAGCTACAATCTACACATCTGTCAGACCACCACAGCAGATACAATCTACGCATCTGTCAGACCACCACAGCAGCTACAATCACTCCTAACCTTGGTGGGTTAACTCAGGGTCTTACCCTAACCCAGGGGATCAACATAATCATATTTTTCCCTCTTATCTTTGGGTTTATTCTTATATTAGGTTTGTATTTATATTAAATGTGTTGTTCTCTCTAAATTAATTTAGTTTCTGCAACAAACAACTTTAATCAGCTCAATTTATCCACACATGCGCACAGACACACACACCAGGAGTACGCCTTGCATTTTGAAAGGTTCTACTCGATATTCACTTATTAACAGGAGGTCAGCACAGAATCAGCAGCAAGCAGCTTTATACTAACATTATTAAAACGAAGCCATGAGAAGCTTCACTTTTGAAAGGAGCAATGTGCATTACCAAGAGGGATGTACGGACAGAGGAACTTCTCTAAAATGCAAAGATTTCTGTCCAAGGATTTGGTCAACAGGAAGTGTTGGACCAATATTTGCACTCTGGGACACGTTATCAAAACTCGCCGTTGTCATGAGAGAGCCTAAGTTGCTGTATTTGGCTAAAATATTGTTTTTAATATCAGTTTAAATTTTAGAAATCTGCACACAGACCGAGTTTGAAAGAATGATGAAGTGAACTTCTGAAGTGTCTCTTCTTTCTCTGCCTGAGAAAACTAAAGTACACTTTTGCACACAGATTCCTCTCAGGTGGATTTTCCTCGTTCAGGTATTTTGGGTCGGAGTGTTTGTCTCCTGAGCTGCAGGCTGAGATCACCCCCCCTCCCCTCCCCCTCCCCCTCCCCCCACCTCCTCCCCTCTGCAGCAGCTCGTACAGTAAACTCTCTACAGTCTGGCTCGGGAGCAGAAGTGTGCACGGACCGACTGTGACGGGGGCTTTAGACAAGCTGGAGAATCTTCCGTTCCTCATTATTTGGCAGGGTGGAGGGTGTTTGGTGGAGGGGTGGGGGCTTCGCTCCGTCTCTGCATGGTAAGCCCCTCGACGTGTACCCTCTGCAGCTAATCTCACACAGTCAACAAATAAGGCACATCAGATGCTGTTTTGGCCGCGGCCATCAGAGCGGCTAAGTTCAGTGGATTTTACGGGTTTTACAGTGAGCGGGAGGGTGGGGGCCGGGGCTGAGCGGCGGCAGGATGGCGGGCGGAGCAGAAGAGCGACGGGGATCTGCTGCGAGGGCGAAGCAGGTGCAGCACAATACGGTCAAACCCATTCCAGCTCCCCCTGTTCCCGGATGAGCAGGGCCGACTTGGCAGCGAGCTGCACCTTGTAACACAGCCATGATGGAGGGACAGGGGGCCCACCTGTGCCCCCCTCCCCCAACCAGCTCAGAACAATAGTCTGAGGATGTCAGCAGGAAGTGTCAGAGACATCTCATCAGACAGACGGGAGCGTGACTGCAGATAGACGGGTGGATGAGTCAGGTGGAGACGGAGAGGTGAAGAGACAGGAGGGGGGAGGGGTGGGGGTGACCTCTAAACCGACCTCTGAATAAAGATTGGTTATTAAGGTTCATAAGAGACCCTTCACATTGTGAAAATAAATGCAAAGATATTGACGGTATCTTTGGAAGAAACTGATAATAACGTCCACTGTTTAAAAAAATGAAACCAAACAAAAGTCGGTTTGAAAAACGACGTCAAGCGACTTCTTCACTCTATGACACTTTCAAGTGTTTCATATACTTGGACATTCATGAAGGTTAGAATATAAAAAAGAATCAGTAGATCAGTCAGTTACTAAAATAATCTTTCGATGGAGCTATAGTCTCCTCGGACATCTGACTGCATCGTGTGGTACAAAGAGACGAGCACATTCTCTCCCAGGTGGTGAAATAGAGTTTCTTTGTCTGATGCACAAAGCGGCCTGTTCTCTACAGACTGTGTTAAAGTCTGTTTCCACCCAAGAAACACTTCATGTGGAACTATCTGTTTCCTCTGATACTGCACAAGTTAAACCATCAATTGAGCATGCCAGTCTCTGCCATGATACATACCATTAAATACTCTGCATCAAATGTCCACTTGCTTTTTTTTTTCTTGCATCAGCATTTTAGACCGAGGGGCAACTGCTGTTCTGAAAAATGTCGTCAATGTGAAAATGCATAATTCTCAAGGCTGGTTCCAAAAGACCAGGAAGTCACATACACACCCCATATGACCTTTTCTGCTGACCCCACTTATAACTCACATAGAGGCTGTTTTCTAAACCGCCTACATCCTAGTCTTTCGTTCTGATTGGTCCAAAATGCAATATGGGAACAAATGTGAGATCCTCAGTTTGACTAAAATAACTGGATGTACTGATTTCGAAAAATCTACAGTCTGCATCAGACCAGTCTCCCTCGCGTACTGTTTCCCACAATGCAAAGCACCAGTTCAAAGGTCGACATGACGGACAGCTGCAGCGTCCAATCGTAACAGAGGAAATAATCTCAATCAGACCGAGCCACACAAAGAGACCACCAGTTATCTGTGTTGATTCTCTAAATCATGAAAATCTAAATTAATCTCTCGTCAGCTTTTTTCGGACTCTAAGTTGACCCTACGCTTGTACATTGAGGCGGCGTTTGACGTCAGCTGGGCTGTTGTTTACTTCCTCATTCCAAGACCAGAAACCAGCTGAGCCTGGCCCGGTGCAGAGTAACCACCGACTGGAGGTCACACTAATGACTACTGTCCAATGCAGTATGTAGTACATACAGGATGCTACAGCTGATAGTAGTCTGTTGTAGGCCATTAGTGTCACAATGCTGAATGTTCAAACTAAACGTGGGTTAAGTTTCAGATCATGAGGTAAACATTTGTTGGAGTAATCCCAGGATGAGTCTGCAGAGGGCGCTAAACGTCTTGTTCTGTAAATCACGACATAGTTCCCCGATATGAAACCAAGAATTTCAGCAGACGGCTTCATGCCTCTAAGTGAGCAGCTGAAACCTCTTACATAGACTCTCTTCTCCCAGACCTGGAGAGAAGGCCTCCCCTGGCAGCCCTGCAGCCTTCTGCCCGCCCAGGAAGGCTTCCAGAGAGCTGGCCAATCAGAAGGAAGTGGGCACATGGTGAAGGGGAAACAGCAGCAGAGACAAACCTCTGAAATGAGGGTTTTTACTGACGCCAGTATCAGATCATGATCAGCTGCTCTGTAGGTTTCACACACTGACGACACGAGAGGTCAACATGAGGAGGAGACGGGAGCTTTGCTCGGCACACGCTGTACTGAGGCTGAATCTTTTTAAAACTCATCGTTTCTATTTGATGAAGGATAACCAGCTATGTGTCAGTCAGGAGAGGCAGCGAGCCGAGCTGCCTCACAAACGTTTTGGTATTTTATCTGATAAACGGTTTTCAAAGATGAATCAGATCCTAAAGCTGTGGATTCATTTTCTCATCGATGTCTTGGCAGCTCAAAGAAAACACTCTTTTAATCATTTAGTTTTTCAAATGAGAACTCAAAAGAATGAAACAATGAACCAGGACGCTGCCAAAACGTTACAGAACTCTTCACTGATTATTCCAAACTGTGTTCCAGTATTTCAAATTCTTGTGTCGTCCATAATCTCTTCATGTTGTGAAGAGCTGCCCCCCCCCCCCTCTCTCTCTTGTTAGCCGTCCTCTCTGTGTGTTGACAGGAGCTGCAGAGGTCCACGTTTGTCCTCACTAAACATGTTTGTCACTCGGACTTCTGGCTTGTAGCGGGAGGCAGAGCTCCAGACGTGAAGAGTGTTAGATTTGATTCTCTCTCTCCTCTCAGCAGTGTTCTCACCCCGAGCAGCTTTATCGTCCCCCAAAGTGAAACTCGTTCAGGAGCTGTGCAGCACAACATGTGAAGGTGACAATCAGCCAGAGAGATAATGAAGAAATCTTTTGATTTAATGGTTTGGTTTCCCATTCCCCCCCCCCCCCCCCCTTCAGGACTGGTTGAAAAGTCACAGATTGAAATAAGGCTGGATGACTGTGTAAACTTTTCAAGCTGCGTCATAAGACTGCAGGAGATTCTGGTTTCGCTGCAGGGTTTTCAAAATGTGTGTGTGCCAACCTCTTTAGCCTTGTTCACACAAAACTCCTGAAGTGTTCAGTCTGAGTGTCATGTGTGAACACAAACAGATGAATGTTTCTCTCTCCTCCAGCCTCCTCGTGTTTATTCTGCAGAAAGTCAGAGTGAGCTGATGTGAGAACGCCGCAGGATATAATGAGGAGAATTCACCTGGAGCCAGTGGGAGGGGCCAGTGGGAGGGGGTGGTGACCTTTATTCCCTGTGATCTCTGCACGACCATAGACTGTCTGCACGCCACCTCTACCATCTCCGTGCTCTAATCAAACTGCTGCTGCATGTTTCCTGTTCTCCAGTTTGTTCTTCTCCTCTCTTTAGTTCACATTGAGATTCTCTTCAACTACACGTAGCGTTGATACAAAGACACATATTCTCATTATAGCGTCGTATAGAGGACTCTGTCCCCCACACGGCCGTTTTGGACGGCCCTCAGTTTGTCAGATATGAGAGCAGTTATCAGGTCAACAGGTGTTGCAGCGATGGAAGCGGGCAAGAGAAGTGGTTCAGATAGAAGTGATTGTACCCGACCTAAAAAGCCTCTGCATGTTTCTAATAAGCTCCACGAGCAGAAACGTGCTCAAACTAGGATCAATATTGGAGATGCTTTTGAAAAATGGAGAGAGGTTAGAACACAGAAAGGTTTACAGACCCATGCAGAGCTGGATAAACACTGAAGCGGAGGGAGACAGCTCTATGATGTTTAGAATTTAGACTGCAGTACCCATTTTAAACACTAGGTGTCAGAGATTCATACTGCTCCTTTAAAGTTTCTGTTGCAGAGGGATGAGTTTCAGTGATGAGGAGTTAATTGGATCCAGTGTCTGATTCGTCGGGTCCAAAGTTTTGTTGGAGATCTGGAATACGACGTTGGATTTTTAAGGTTTTTTAGAAAAGTGATGCTATGATGGAAGTTTCCCGAACGCTCCGATCATCCTAACAAACTTCAAACTTGTACATCATTCAGTATTTGATCAAGAGTGAGCGTCCTGGGCCCTGGAGGTCTTCTATCAAAGGATTTTAATCTTGAATTTCCTGCTGAATGTCGACAATAATCTGTACATTTCTCACAGTCTATAAATTAAACAAATGTACGATGTGTGAGTAACGATCTGTGAGCGTGTTTCTCTGCTCAGAGGCCGTCAGAAACGATTCTGTTCGACAGTTTTTGGAGACAAATAAGAGAAATAAACACAGCTGATGATGAGATTTCTTCCTTCCAAATGTTTAACCGAGATCATGGTATTAATTGATTGTATAGTTTGTCACATTAACAACATTAACGTCAGAGAATAAAGCAGATATCCATTTAGGTTACTGAACCAATCTCCCATCTGGACCGAGCGTGCAAACACTTGCAAGCATCAGAGTTGTAATCCAGTTGCAAGATGTTTATTTTGCAGTGATAAGCTGCAGGATTTGAAAGATTTCATCACCAGAACCAGACTTTTTTTTCTCCTCCACATTAGAGCTCTGCAGACTACACAGTAGCTTAGTTAATCCTGGGATTACTTAATCCAACAAACAGGACGACGGCGACTCACCAATTTATCCGTTTGTTGTTGTGACTTCATGTTAATGAGCCGAGTTTCAAACTGTAAAGTTCCCATCGGGCTTCTGGAGATGATACATGTTTTACTTTTTAACTCTTTCTGTCACCTGGAAAGGTTTGGAAAGTTTGGATGACTCTTCAGGCTCCTGATATCACAAAGAACGACCAGGTAATGGTACATCAGGAGGATAAAATACAGACTTATGTAGGGACCTTCAAAATAAAATACAGATTTATGTAGGGACCTTCAAAATAAAATACAGACTGATGTAGGGACATTCAAAATAAAATACAGACTAACATAGGGACCTTCAAAATAAAATACAGATTTATGTAGGGACCTTCAAAATAAAATACAGACTAACGTAGGGACCTTCAAAATACAGACTTATGAAGGGGCCTTCAAAATAACATACAGACTTATGTAGGGACCTTCAAAATAAAAGACAGTCTTCTCCTAAAGTGAAGCTGCTCCATTGTCCCTTCTGGGCCTCCATACATGTGTGGTGGTGACTGTGTCTGCAGAGACTCTGTCCTCTGACTGGATTTTACTGTTCTGCTTTGTTCTGGTCGACTGGACAGGAAGGTGACAAACACCGGCGGTTAGCTTGTGCTAGTGTGCGTTAGGTTGCAGTGTCGCTACAAACAGGAAAGACTACGAGTTGAGCTGCAACTTGATTGCTAACGATGCTAGCTTTAAGATAGCTATCAAACTCATGGTCCAAAGATGGTTCAAAGTCAAGATAGCGGCGACCAGCGGCGCTGGTGGTGCAGTGGTTAGTGCCTGGCCTGTGGCTCCTTTCCCACATTCCCCGCTCTCTCTCTCTCCCTGATTTCTGACTCTATCCACTGTCCTGTCTCTCCATTAAAGGCACAAAAAGCCCAAAAATAAATCTTTAAAAAAAAAAAAAAACCTTGATGCTTTATACCTGCAACCCAGGCGACACGGTGATAACGTCCATTTCTTATACAAAGATGGTTTCAAAACAGATCTCTGCACATAAAGTGCATAAATAAAACTCAAGAAGAGTGACGTCACACACACACACACACACACACACACACACACACACACACACACACACAGAGTGGAGACCCGGTCAGCTGACATGCTTCACTCGAGTCCTCGTCCACATATTGAACACATTAAAAGTTCAAGTATGAAAGAGACACACAGCTGCACGGGGACAGAGGAGAGAGAGAGCCAGAGTGTGAGCAATCCTGCACTGCACACACACACACACACACACACACACACACACACACACACACACACACACACACACACACACACACTGCCCACACAGCACTGCCATCTGGCCTGCTGGGAAATCAGAGCCACCTGAGACT
>NC_083616.1:32162412-32168952 GCF_963584025.1 Labrus mixtus
ACTGATGACGCCGAGCTAACAGCTGATTTACCCCCCCCCCCCCCCCCCCCCCTCGGCTCATATTTCAAACTGAAATCTGATTTTACAGCAGAAACTGCAGCTTTAAATCTCAGGGGAGAAAAGTTTTTATTTACGAGGCCGTAAACCAACATGGAGGGAACAGAGGAGAGACGGCGACGTTGACGGCAGCAGCAGTGGCGCCGGTGGTGGCGGTGATGGTGGTGACTTCCTGCTTGGTGGTGCGGAAACGCTCGGTGATAAAACACGTTGTTCGCTTGACAGAGGAAAATATGTTTATCACGCCGAGCTGTAAATAATGTGATGATCAGAGAGAGAGGAAATATAACAAGAGGACGGAGCCCGGAGGGAGGAGAGAGAGAGAGAGAGAGAGTGTGTGTGTGTGTGTGTGTGTGTGTGTGTGTGTGTGTGTGTGTGTGTGTGTGTGTGTGTGTGTTGCCTGTTGTTGGCTAATGTCTGCACTGCTCAGGTCACATTAACCCAATTCTCACAGTTTGTAGTTTCAAACACAGAACACACACACACACACACACACACACACACACACACACACACACACACACACACTCTCTCTCTCTCTCTCTGTCCCTCACACACACACACACACACACACACACACACACACTTCAACTTTTCATTCAGGCGTCTCTCTACGATCCTGTGCAACCTCTATGTGTGTGTGCATGGCCCTGTAGACTCACGCCCATATATGGGCATTAAAGGGGCGTTTCTTTATGCTAATCAGGACCAAAACATGCACAAGCTTCTAGCTAACGAGGTCACGACCTCCATCGGTTTAAGAACGCAGGTTAGAACAGTTCCTCTGTTTAACAATCAGACGTGGTTTTTTTCTGCTTTTATTTTGAAACTTTTCTTCACAATAACTTTTTTTTTTTAGTTCCTCTACCTGCTGGACGTTCCCGTCTCTTCAGCAAACAGGAAGTAAAACCCTGTGAACCGTGCAGAGCTGCAGCCTGCTGAGGCTCGCCGCTCTCCTCGCCCATCGTGTGCGATGATTACAGATGGTCAGTGGAGCCGATGAAAGGCCTGATCTCTGTTTCTTTAAGCACACATGTCCCTGCTGGCAGCAGACTCAATCCTGCATTACAAACTTTCCCTCCTCAGTGTGTTTTTCATCACGCCGTCGCCTCGCTCACAGATTTCCCCAAAGTCTCACTAAAGAGGAGAAAACACAAAGCGTGACGGAGCGGGAGAACAGAAAACAAAGGAACAGACCGGAGCTCTTTAGTTTTCATTAAAACAAATCAACAAATCGAATACGGCAAGTAAATACTCGCTGTGAACAATCGCCTTCCGCACTGAGCTCCTTAAACGCTCCTCGAAAACGCTCAGCAACAGTAAAGACACACAGGTGGCGCCGCCATCTCGCTCTGTATGTTCACATTCAGCACGCCAAGAGCCACGAGGAAATTATTTCTGCATCTTCTCTTCAGAACTCTTCAAATCCTCGCTGCTCTGCAGGAATCACCAGCTGACACATCTCACTCTCACACTGCAGGAAGTCATTCGTTTCCTCGCCGCACGCCCCCCATAAACGATCTTTAACGCCATCTTTAAATTCTAAATAATATCTGCAGATGTTTAAATAGATTTAAAAAGTCTTCTAGCTGTTTTCTTGGAACATTTAAACCTTCTCTGAACCCTGAAACCTTCATTTTGAATTGTCTTTGTGAAGTGGTGTTGCAGCTTCAGAGATTCTTTTCTCCCGCTCCACCTCGCTGCTGATGCTTTGTGTGCTGCTGGTCGTATGGCCGGTCATCTGACAGATTTATTTATATTATCTGTTGAACATTTCTAAGTCCAAAATCTTGTTTTGAAAGGAGGACTTTCAGGGATTGTTTGCTGTAATCTTCACAGCGGTGAAATGTTCTGATGTTTTATTTAACCCTTTAATTTACTACCTTCTTAAGTCACTAAGGACAAAAATGTCCACTTCCTAAAAACGGCTCTAAAAATAGAACAGATTGATATCTTTTTCTATTTTTTTCTGCATACATCTCTTAAACAACTTCCGCCCTGCTCAAAACTACCAAACACTCAATAATTTTTAGGAATTTAACCCTTTAAAATCCAGTTTGATTACTTGATGTCACTTGTTGTTATTTATGAAAGAAAACACAAAAATTAGTTATTTTCCATAAAACAAATATTTGGTGGCTGGGGGATTTTTTTTTAAAATCAGTCTTGGATATGTCAAAGATTATCCAAAATATTGACTCTGATGCATTGTTAGTTTTTGTGTAGCATCAGATTTAAAATGTAGTTCCCTGTTTGGACATTGGAGGACTGAAGTTGTTTAAGAGATTTATGCAGAAAAAAGGAACAAAAAATATCAATCTGTTTTATTTTTACAGCAGTTTTTTGGAAGTGGACATTTAGTGACTTAAGAGGGTCATAAACATGTATTTTACAATATGTAAAAGCTGTATATGTACAAAAACAAAATTGCATTCCAAAATGTGTCAAGAGAGAGACTTTCAAATGTGTGCCATATGCACTAACAGACAAAATGATGACCAGATGAAGAGGAAACATTTGACCAAATGGACAAAAATGTCCATAGTGATGCAAGAGGGTTAAAAGAGATCCTCAGATGAAGAACACATTTAAGTTATTCACATGATGTCACTTCCTCATGATGCTTTAAGGCTCAATGCTTTAGATCTTGTGATGCCCAGGCTGCAGAAAACACTGAAACAATCAGAAGACATCATCACGAGAGTGAAACAACATTCACTTCCAAACAATCAAAATAATCTGAAGATCTCAACACGAGCAGAGAGAGGAAACGAGTCAGGAGGAGGACGGACGGGAGGATTCGTTTTCAAACCGTTTAAGGACTAAATATGATTTTTTTTTTAAATAACTTAAAGAGTCACAGAATTCTTCTTTTAGTTCATGTCCTGACACGAGAGGTCGTCACAGCCGGTGACATCACAGACGTGACTCATTTACTGAACGCTGAAAATCAAACACTCGACAGAACAAGAGACCACAAATCATCCTCTGCAGCCGCCAGGTCGCCACGAGTCACCAAAAAATGTTTATGAGAAATAATGTGTATGGGGCGCCTGTGGCCTAGTGGTTATTCAGCTTCCCCTCTCTCTCTCTCTCCCTCTCTTTTTTCTCTCTCTCTCTTTTTTTCTCTCTCTCCCTCTCTCTCTTTCTCTCCCTCTCTCTCTCCCTCTCTCTCTTTCTCTCCCTCTCTCTCTCCCTCTCTCCCTTTCCTCTCTACCTCTCTCTCTCCCTCTTTTTTCTCTCTCTCTCTCCCTCTTTTCTCTCTCTCTCTCTCTCTTTTTCTCTCTCTCTCCCTCTCTTTTTTTCCTCTCTTTCTCTCTCTTTTTTCTCTCTCTCTCTCTCTTTCTCTCCCTCTCTCTCTCCCTCTCTCTCCCTCTCTTTTTTTCTCTCTCTCTCTCTTTCCTCTCTACCTCTCTCTCTCTCCCTCTCTACCTCTCTCTCTCTCCCTCTTTTCTCTCTCTCTCTCTCTTTTTTTTCTCTCTCTCTCCCTCTCTCTCCCTCTCTTTTTTTCTCTCTCTCTCTCTTTCCTCTCTACCTCTCTCTCTCTCCCTCTCTACCTCTCTCTCTCTCCCTCTTTTCTCTCTCTCTCTCTCTTTTTTTTCTCTCTCTCTAAATAAAAGTATTAAAAGCTCAAAAATAAATCTAAAAAAATTATTTGTTTCAAATACAATTCAAGCTCTTAAACTCGTGAAGTAATGAATCCTTTAATTAATCTACAGGAGGAGGAGGAATGCTCTCAAACGTTCCCCGAGGCCTCTGCGCTAAGATTAGCGTGTTTGGCAGGCCGGCTGTGTTGTGCAGGAGGAGGGCGGCCTGCCTCTTTGTCTGAGTGCAGACGGGGTGCTGGGCGGGCTGTTTGTTTGGGGGACTGGGTGTGAACGGAGCTCGAGTCCTTCAAATCAATTAGAGCGGCGAGCAGAGACGGCCTGGCTCGGCCCGGCTCAGGGAGCTCTGCCCGATCTGTAGTGAGGGGTTATGTGAGTCAGAGCGCCGCCACGGCCAACAGTCACAACTCCAGTGTGTGTGTGTGTGTGTGTGTGTGTGTGTGTGTGTGTGTGTGTGTGTGTGTGTGTGCGTGCGTGTGTAAAGCCCGCATATGGCTGGAGCCAGCGTGTCACATTTGGGCTGGAGTTCACGTCGGGCTCAGGCGCTCACACCGATGAAAGGCGGCGTGTTTGAGGGTGAGATTTAACAGCTTAGAGGCGACGGGTGGAAAAGTGTTCTGCATGTACGCCGGCAGACACGGCCCGAGTCCAAGCGCATGCCTTTATCCTCCATCTTGTTTCTAGGCTGAGCTGCAGACGGGGATCAGCGTTTGCTCGTTTTTATTTTTAAGCGATGAATATTTATCCCTCAAACATCTTTTGACCTCGTTCTTCTTCATCCTTCAGTTTTTAATACTTTAAGTTATTCCTGATCAATGTTAGAGACCTTTTCTCTTCTGGTTTCTTTTTCATTCAGTGTTTCTTAATTGTTAATTTTTTGATCTGTACTCGATAAAATACTAAAAAAAAAAACCAGCTGTCTCTTAAAGGCGCAGTACGTACATTCTGCCACCAGGGGGCTCTCAATCAAAACAAGAACAAATGAGGCTGATGGGGAATCATGGGAGTGATTTAGCGCTCTCTCTAATGAATGGAGCTACAGACGACTTCCTGTCTGTCAACAATCACACCGCGCCGTGACTCACTCTCCGATGAGCAGCGAGCATCATGGGGGATTTCTCAGGTGACGGAGCCGTTCTCACCTGGACTCTTTAATTATTCTCTTCACACTTTTCTCTAAAATGTAAAACTAACAACTGTTATTTATCTCAAAACCTGTGACATCATCATCTCGCTGTCGGCCTCGCCGCGCTGCAGAGGAAGCTGAATTAGAGGAGGATCGTTTAACCCTTCGTGTGCTCTGTCTTCTTACTTCATGATCAGCTGATGTTGTGTAGAGTAACAATCAGCTGATGTTGTGTAGAGTAACAATCAGCTGATGTTGTGTAGAGTAACAATCAGCTGATGTTGTGTAGAGTAACAATCAGCTGATGTTGTGTTGAGTCTTTAAATCTCTGATTCAGACCCTGACACTCTGCGGCTGCTCTTTCCTGATCTCACTGTTTCATTCAGCAGGTTCTGATCCCGCCCCTTCAGACGTCTGCTGCTGCCGCCGCCATGAGCAGGAGTCGCAGTGCGATCTGCATTATGCTCATTTATTTGCATATGTTGTGTAGTTCAGACTCTGCCAGTGGCCTGCAGCTTCATCTCAAACTCTCCGTATTGAGAGTAATTATTCTGCAGAGTGCGGCGCCGCAGCATTAAAAAGGCTAATATCTGTGCGGCTGCTGATTGGCGGCGTTAGCGGCGTGCAGCTCATCACTGTGTGCATCCTGCAGATTTCACCACATATGATGTTACTCCAACTGGCCCGCAGCATTCGGGGTGCAAGTTTCCAAGTTTTCGGGGAGTCAAGCTGTACTGTTAGTTTTAACATGCATGCTAATCAGCGACGCCTCGTTTCATTATTCGCTCCTCGGCGCGTCAAGATGATTCGCTCTGAAGTAAAACGCCAGCTGTCATGTTTTATGCATTCGCTTTTCACTTCAATGTCTGCTTCATGTTGTGTTTGAAAATGGAGTTTGACTTCTGCTTCACATCGGATATGTTACAGCGAGCAGCTTTCTGCGGTCCCTGCAGGAGATCAGGCCTCCATCGCACGCCACAAACCCCACAGGCCACACGGCCCAGAGGGAGCCTAACACCGGCGTACCGTCTGGAAAAGCGTCCGATGCAACTTCGCTCTCTTTTTTAAATTCAGTTTGTAAGAATATAAAAATATATGTGAGATCAGGTGACAACAGGTCTGAATGTTTCAAATCCAGAGTCTCTGTGTTCGGGGTCAGACGGAGGTCAGACACGTTTACGACTAATTCATCAATAGGTCTCCATGGCGATGCTCGTTGATGATGTCATCATACGATGTACATGTGGCTTCATGCAGAACAAAGTGAGTTTAAAAGTTTAGTTATATTAAATAAAAACAATTTAGCTGAAGCAACACGATCCTGCAGTCTGTGCAGAAGTTAGGGATATGTGTGTATGTGTGTGTGTGTGTGTGTGTGTGTGTGTGTGTGTGTATATATCTGTGTGTGTGTGTGTGTGTATGTATCTGTATATCTGTGTGTGTGTGTATCTGTGTGTGTGTATCTGTGTGTGTGTGCGTGTGTATGTATCTGTGTATCTGTGTGTCTGTGTGTGTGTGTGTGTGTGTGTGTGTGTGTGTATCTGTATCTGTGTGTGTGTGTATCTGTGTGTGTGTGTGTGTGTGTGTGTGTGTGTATCTGTATCTGTGTGTGTGTGTATCTGTGTGTGTGTGCAGCACAGATGCACGTTCAGTCCTGTGTGTTCTCTACAGTCTTAATAGTGTTAAACCCGTCAGCTGTCCCCAAA
The DNA here is from genome assembly GCF_963584025.1 of Labrus mixtus. Classification (NCBI taxonomy): domain Eukaryota; kingdom Metazoa; phylum Chordata; class Actinopteri; order Labriformes; family Labridae; genus Labrus; species Labrus mixtus. Next base: position 32,168,907 of record NC_083616.1, read on the forward strand.
CTGAGGACACAAGCGTCTCCTGTGTGTTCGCTCAGACGGATTTTCA
>NC_083616.1:32169152-32176652 GCF_963584025.1 Labrus mixtus
AGAGAGAGACAGAGAGAGAGAGAGAGAGAGAGAGAGAGAGAGACAGAGAGAGAGAGGTCCCCAAAAACAAACCTCAGAGTACAAAAACACGTGGATCACTCTCCAACAGTTTATCTCGCCGCGCTGTGAGTGGATTTAAAGACGAGGAGAAAAACAAGCTAATCCAAAAGAGACGAGATCAGAGCGTCTCCACGAGCAGATCACAGCCTTCAGTCACACACTCAACCACACACACACACACACACACACACACACACACACACACACTGTTTTCATGTTGTTCACTGAAACACAAAAACACTTCAGAGTGTTTAAAAACCTCCAATCAGAGAATCAAAACACCTGAAACTATCAATCTGTTCACTGTTTCATCATCCATCGACGACTCCTTTTGTCCCAAACTCAAATATTCTTTAAGAGTGAGGAAGACAAAATAAAATTGTTTAAAAAGGTGCAGACCAATCAGAACATCTCAGATTATTCTGTTTTAAATAGAACAGAAAACACAAAATTTAAAATCTGAATATAGGATCTTTGATTTCCTCTCAATGATGATAAACTGATTTCTCTCTGCAGAGTGTAAACGTAAATCCTGCTCCTCTACATGAGCATGAATGAGCATTTCAAAAAGCTGCTCTTATCACTTAATAATTATAGTTTATAAATATTTAATTTATATAAATTTAAATGTTTTTTAAAATGTTTGTAAAAAAAAAGAAAAAAAGGAAAATTTAAAATCCTCACAGGCCGGAGAGACGATCGAGTCCCGACGTCTCTCGTTTCTCACATTAGCTTACTTTTCACTTTTCTCCTCCGACCAGCCGCCCACCAACCACAATTAGCTTCACACACACACACACACACACACACACACACACACACACACACACACACACACACACACACACACACACACACACACACACACACACACACACACACACACACACACACACACACACACACACACACACACACACACACACACACACACACACACACACACACACACACACACACACACAGGGTGGTAATCCTGTTAGCAGCCAGGTCTCAGTCTGGTCTTGCCGTGCAGGGTGCAGGGTGGGTGGTGGGGAGCAGGGGGGTTCTGGGTGAGGAGTGGGGGGGGTCGAGGTAGCGGTGGGGGTTGGGGGGATTAACATGGCGGTCATTATCAAATTTACAACCAGTCACACGGACATCTGCCCTACTTTTCCTCGGTTAATGTAAAAAGAACTAATCTGGTTAAGAGAGCGCCTCATAAATCGCGACGCTCTCCCCACCGCAGTTAAAGCTGTCACTTCTCCTGCGTGTGTGTGTGTGTGTGTGTGTGTGTGTGTGTGTGTGTGTGTGTGTGTGTGTGTGTGTGTGTGTGTGTGTGTGTGTGTGTGTGTGTGTGTGTGTGTGTGTGGAGGGGGGGGGGGGCTGCTGAATGGAGCTGTCAGCTGGCTACTTGTTAGGGCTAACAAGGCCGTCCACTGATAGGACTAATGAGGCCCAGGGCTCGCTGCACAGCCGACCGCCTCCACCGCCACCGTCACCGCCACAATACTGCAAGATACTGACACCGCTGCCCGCCCGCCGCTGAATATATCCTTTATGATGAGAGCTCAAGGCTGCAACAAAGAATAACCTGCAATCAACATTATTCAAGAAAAATAAAATATGTCTCGGCCTGACGAGATTAGAGGAGATCTGCTCGCTGTAAACGTTTACAAGATTAAAACTGAAAACATGGAGAAGTCCTGATACACAAACATTTGATTTAACTGTAACAACAATGTGGCACTTAGAAGTTTTATATATGTATACGTCTAGAGATTGGGTTTTTATGTATCACCTGTTAAAGATATGTTGCATCACAGCAATAATTTAAAAAATGTTTGTTTTTAATTTGTCACAATTTGTTGTGAAAAAAAAAGAAATGGTCTCTTTACCTGGAGGTGAAAAAATGAAGATGTGCATAAACTCAAACAGAGAGCTGCTCTCCCTCTCCTCGGGTCGAATTTCAATCTGTGATTTAAATATAAAATGTTTTTTATTCTTATTCCTGCACGGGCTCACTCCACTTCTTTTTTATTGTAAAGGTTTCATTTTGATCTCTGGAGGAGTTTCTGTTTTCAGGTTTATAAATCTATTCTTTTTTAAGGGAGGGGGGGCGTTTTGTGTGTTTTCTCTTAAATAAACTGAACAGATGTTTTTTTCCCTTTCGGGCTTCTGTAGCGGCTGGTTTTTGAGTTTCCATCGTCTGTAAGAAGAAGGAGAAATAAGTCGACCTTTTGGCCGAGCATCAGCTGTGAATCCTGAAAACTCAAAAGTCCTCCACGCAGCTGCAGAGTTTTATTTTTTAGATTATTCTGATTCATCAAAAAGATTTAAAAACAAAGAAAGCGAGAAAAACAGACGGAGGAAATGTTTCATCTCAGGACGAGCGAGACAAAAGTGACAGCTTTTTTTTTTTTTTTTTAATGTGCTTGAATATTTAAAAAACCTTGAGAAGCAGCGACGGAGACAAAATAAAAAAAATCAAATAAATGCAGAGCGGACAGAATGTTTGAAACGTTCACACAGCAGGGACACTTTCTGCTGCTCTCTCGGCGAGCTTTTCCTCGAGGCGCTCCTCGTGTGTTTTCAGGTGTTAACGGAGACGGACTCTCGTAGAGCAGCAGATCCATCCCATAATAAACAACACATTCCTGAACACGCTGAACGTTTACTCCACACATAAAAATCTGCTTTATCAAGATCAACACTCTTATTTCTCCTGGACAAATGAAGACATTGATCTCAAAGTGTTTAAGTGTGTGATTGTTTTCACTGAGAATCATCCTGACCCGTCTTTGTTGTTTTATTTTGTTTGTTGTGATTTGGAGCCCTCGATGATTTTCAAGATTAAATAAAAGGTTTAAATGAAATGAAATGAAATGTGTCTATTTTGTATTTTTTATTATTTTTCTGTGTTCATTTAGAAAAACACCAGGATGGATTGTTTAAACGTACATGGAGGTCAAAGGTCACGTCTTTAATCACAGCTGTTCAGTGGAGGTTTGTTGTGTTGGAATGAGATCAGAGAGGCTGCAGGACGTTCCCCCTCTCTCTCTCTCTCTCTCTCTCTCTCTCTCTCTCTCTCTCTCTGGTTATTGGTCGGTGTGAAAGGTCAGGCATGACAAACGTCTGATTGTTCATTTAGATTTTTAGGAGGCGCGTCCCGCTGACTCCTCGTCTCTCCTCCTGATGCTTCATCGCTCGTGACGCTGCGCTTTAATTCCAATTAGCTGTGTTAACGAGGAGATCTCATGCTCTCTGATCTCGAGCTGCCAGCTTGTTTACTTCCTGTTGGAGGCTCTGAGCGTGTTTGTTTCAGCGACTGATGACGGTTACATCATGAGCACATATTGTTTTATCAGACGTTCAGATACAAACTTCTTCCTGAGCAGAGAACAGAACGTGGGCCTGTCGGCGCCCGTCGGAGCCTTACACGATGTGTCACGCTGTAACACCAAACGATGCAGTTTGACGGCTTTTTATTAGCTCGGGGGAAAGATGTTCTCGCCATATTCAGCGTGGCGTTGTAATGCGACGACATGAAAGCAACAAACAGGAAGCGTGAAAGGATGAGTGTGTGTGCATCTGTTTTCTCTAACAATACCCGGAGAATGTTTACTGCGCTTTACATCCAGAGATCAACGCGCTGAGTAAACGGCGTGCTGGATGGAGCCACCGAGACTCTGTGTGCACACAAGCTCTTATCTAAACGGGTCACTGTGAGGGAGGGCGACCAGTCCGCCCAGTACATACTCACCAGTACAACCAGTATGGCAGCAAGAGTTCAAGTCAAGAACACACTAACCGAGACCAAGACCGAGACCAAGACCGAGACCAAGACCGAGACCAAGTACAAGACCAAGTACAAGACCAAGTACAAGACCAAGACCAAGACCAAGACCGAGACCAAGACCGAGACCAAGACCGAGACCGAGACCGAGTACAAGACCAAGACCAAGACCGAGACCGAGTACAAGACCAAGACCAAGACCAAGACCAAGACCAAGACCGAGACCGAGACCGAGACCAAGTACAAGACCGAGACCGAGACCGAGACCAAGTACAAGACCAAGACCAAGACCAAGACCAAGACCAAGACCAAGGCCAAGGCCAAGACATTTAGGGGTGGAGACTGAGTGGAGTCTTCCTGGATGGTCCAGGTAAAATCTGTTTAATATTTCAGAATCAGACACATATTGGAGAGAGACTGGGAGAGAGACTGGAGAGAGACTGGAGAGAGACTGGAGAGAGAGACTGGAGAGAGACTGGAGAGAGAGAGAGAGAGAGAGACTGGAGAGAGACTGGAGAGAGACTGGAGAGAGAGACTGGAGAGAGACTGGAGAGAGAAACTGGAGAGAGAGACTGGAGAGAGACTGGAGAGAGACTGGAGAGAGAGACTGGAGAGAGAGACTGGAGAGAGACTGGAGAAAGACTGGAGAGAGAGACTGGAGAGAGAGACTGGAGAGAGACTGGAGAGAGACTGGAGAGAGACTGGAGAGAGAGACTGGAGAGAGACTGGAGAGAGACTGGAGAGAGAGACTGGAGAGAGACTGGAGAGAGAGAGAGAGAGAGAGAGACTGGAGAGAGACTGGGGAGAGACTGGAGAGAGACTGGAGAGAGACTGGAGAGAGAGACTGGAGAGAGAGACTGGAGAGAGACTGGAGAGAGAGACTGGAGAGAGACTGGAGAGAGAGACTGGAGAGAGACTGGAGAGAGAGAGAGAGAGAGAGACTGGAGAGAGACTGGAGAGAGACTGGAGAGAGACTGGAGAGAGAGACTGGAGAGAGACTGGAGAGAGACTGGAGAGAGAGACTGGAGAGAGAGACTGGAGAGAGACTGGAGAGAGACTGGAGAGAGAGACTGGAGAGAGAGACTGGAGAGAGACTGGAGAGAGACTGGAGAGAGACTGGAGAGAGAGACTGGAGAGAGAGACTGGAGAGAGACTGGAGAGAGAGACTGGAGAGAGACTGGAGAGAGACTGGAGAGAGACTGGAGAGAGAGACTGGAGAGAGAGACTGGAGAGAGACTGGAGAGAGACTGGAGAGAGAGACTGGAGAGAGACTGGAGAGAGACTGGAGAGAGAGACTGGAGAGAGAGACTGGAGAGAGACTGGAGAGAGACTGGAGAGAGAGACTGGAGAGAGACTGGAGAGAGACTGGAGAGAGACTGGAGAGAGACTGGAGAGAGAGACTGGAGAGAGACTGGAGAGAGACTGGAGAGAGAGACTGGAGAGAGAGACTGGAGAGAGACTGGAGAGAGACTGGAGAGAGAGACTGGAGAGAGACTGGAGAGAGAGACTGGAGAGAGACTGGAGAGAGAGACTGGAGAGAGAGACTGGAGAGAGACTGGAGAGAGACTGGAGAGAGAGACTGGAGAGAGACTGGAGAGAGACTGGAGAGAGAGACTGGAGAGAGAGACTGGAGAGAGACTGGAGAGAGACTGGAGAGAGAGACTGGAGAGAGACTGGAGAGAGACTGGAGAGAGACTGGAGAGAGACTGGAGAGAGAGACTGGAGAGAGACTGGAGAGAGAGACTGGAGAGAGACTGGAGAGAGACTGGAGAGAGAGACTGGAGAGAGAGACTGGAGAGAGACTGGAGAGAGACTGGAGAGAGAGACTGGAGAGAGACTGGAGAGAGAGACTGGAGAGAGACTGGAGAGAGACTGGAGAGAGAGAGAGAGAGAGACTGAAGAGAGACTGGAGAGAGAGACTGGAGAGAGACTGGAGAGAGACTGGAGAGAGAGACTGGAGAGAGACTGGAGAGAGAGACTGGAGAGAGACTGGAGAGAGACTGGAGAGAGAGACTGGAGAGAGAGACTGGAGAGAGACTGGAGAGAGACTGGAGAGAGAGACTGGAGAGAGAGACTGGAGAGAGAGACTGGAGAGAGACTGGAGAGAGACTGGAGAGAGAGACTGGAGAGAGACTGGAGAGAGAGACTGGAGAGAGACTGGAGAGAGACTGGAGAGAGAGAGAGAGAGAGACTGGAGAGAGACTGGAGAGAGACTGGAGAGAGACTGGAGAGAGAGACTGGAGAGAGACTGGAGAGAGAGACTGGAGAGAGACTGGAGAGAGAGACTGGAGAGAGACTGGAGAGAGAGACTGGAGAGAGACTGGAGAGAGACTGGAGAGAGAGACTGGAGAGAGACTGGAGAGAGACTGGAGAGAGAGACTGGAGAGAGACTGGAGAGAGAGACTGGAGAGAGACTGGAGAGAGAGACTGGAGAGAGACTGGAGAGAGACTGGAGAGAGAGACTGGAGAGAGACTGGAGAGAGAGACTGGAGAGAGAGACTGGAGAGAGAGACTGGAGAGAGAGACTGGGAGAGAGACTGGAGAGAGACTGGAGAGAGACTGGAGAGAGAGACCGGGAGAGAGACTGGAGAGAGACTGGAGAGAGACTGGAGAGAGACTGGAGAGAGAGAGAGAGAGACTGGAGAGAGAGAGAGAGAGACTGGAGAGAGACTGGAGAGAGAGACCGGGAGAGAGACTGGGAGAGAGACTGGAGAGAGACTGGAGAGAGACTGGAGAGAGAGAGAGAGAGACTGGAGAGAGAGAGAGAGAGACTGGAGAGAGACTGGAGAGAGAGACTGGAGAGAGACTGGAGAGAGAGAGAGAGAGACTGGAGAGAGACTGGAGAGAGAGACCGGGAGAGAGACTGGGAGAGAGACTGGAGAGAGACTGGAGAGAGACTGGAGAGAGAGAGAGAGAGACTGGAGAGAGAGAGAGAGAGACTGGAGAGAGACTGGAGAGAGAGACTGGAGAGAGACTGGAGAGAGAGACTGGAGAGAGAGACTGGAGAGAGACTGGAGAGAGACTGGAGAGAGAGACTGGAGAGAGAGACTGGAGAGAGAGAGACTGGAGAGAGACTGGAGAGAGAGACTGGAGAGAGAGACTGGAGAGAGAGACTGGAGAGAGAGAGACTGGAGAGAGACTGGAGAGAGACTGGAGAGAGAGACTGGAGAGAGAGACTGGGAGAGAGACTGGAGAGAGACTGGAGAAAGACTGGAGAGAGACTGGAGAGAGACTGGAGAGAGAGACCGGGAGAGAGACTGGAGAGAGACTGGAGAGAGACTGGAGAGAGACTGGAGAGAGAGAGAGAGAGACTGGAGAGAGAGAGAGAGACTGGAGAGAGAGACCGGGAGAGAGACTGGAGAGAGACTGGAGAGAGACTGGAGAGAGACTGGAGAGAGAGACTGGAGAGAGAGAGAGAGAGACTGGAGAGAGACTGGAGAGAGAGACTGGAGAGAGACTGGAGAGAGAGACTGGAGAGAGACTGGAGAGAGACTGGAGAGAGAGACTGGAGAGAGAGACTGGAGAGAGACTGGAGAGAGACTGGAGAGAGACTGGAGAGAGAGACTGGAGAGAGAGACTGGAGAGAGAGACTGGGAGAGAGACTGGAGAGAGACTGGAGAGAGACTGGAGAGAGACTGGAGAGAGAGAGACTGGAGAGAGACTGG
>NC_083616.1:32181652-32194841 GCF_963584025.1 Labrus mixtus
AGCAAGGATCTAGAAAAAAGGGAACAATGTCAGTAAGAGCAAACGATCAGCTTTGAGTCTGATTGGACACACAGGTGCTGACAGGAAGTGACCAGAGGCAAAGCACAACATTGAGGGCAGTTCTTGAGAGCTCTAATCAGTATAGAAACCATCTTATAAGTCGTCGTTATCAAACAAAAACCATCGTCATTACCATCATCATCATCAATAATATGGAGACCATCATCATTAAGTTAGTAGGTATTCATGAAAGAGCTGGGTCTTTAGCTTTTTCTTAAAGGTGCAGAGAAATCAAACACTAAAAAGTATCTGCTGCAAAAGTGTGAGAGAGCCGGACACGGACTAAACCGGACCTTAAACCAGGAGCCCGAGCCCATCTTTTAGTCAGTCTGCCTCAAACTAACACTTCTACAAAAGTTAACACTAGAACGGCCATGACGGTCATGTTGACCGTTTCGTTTTGAAATGTATATGGGCAATAACTTTGTTGAATTAAAAAATACAAATCTGCTGGAACCTGACTTTTGCTGAGTGTCTGTATTTTCATTTAAAATGTTTTTTATATAAATTATACAAAAGGCAAAGACCTATACAGCCATAAGAGTGACTGGACCTTCAACCGATTAGAACGGAAAGGGACCTCAAAAACTGAATAATGATGAGAGTACAGCCTCGCTATGACCGTGTGTTTGACAGGAGGAATGAGATTTAAATACAGAGATACTAGAACATTCTGAGTCCAGTAAAAAGTCTAAAATAAGATCCAGTTTAAAGAAGTCCAGTAGAGTCTAAGATCAGGTCTCCATCTTCATGTTTCTGCTTTAGAGCCCGCAGACTTTAAAGGCTTTAGATGTGATTTTTTGATCCAGCAGATGTCGCCCTTGAGCACCAGCATGAAACCAAAACAACTGGCGCTGCATTGTTGTGTTAGCATGCTAATGCTAGTGATCTTTATTCTGCTCGTATCTTCACACTGCATGTAAATTTACCTGAAATGAGCGTGATCTAGAAACACAGTTAAGCAGTGAGTACAGTATGTTATTCTTCTTTTCTCTAGTCCCTCAATTAAACAACTTTTATACTCGAGGGGAGGAGTCAGCCAGCCGTCCAGGCGATGTAAACAAACTGAAGATAGGACTCTGAAAACATCACAGACAGTGGGACTCGGGTGTTACACCCATTGTAGACAGTCATGACTCACAGAGTTATTTTCAGAGGAGATACTTGATTTATATTATATTTAAGTGTGAAAAATCACATATTAAGACTTTAACATGAGCACTAAAAGAGGAAACACGTCTTGCACGTCTTATTAGAGGCCTCAACACGTCGCCATGACATAGGATTTTATTTTCAGACGTCCCATGTTTTAAAAATGATTATATCGCTGGATGAAACCTGAAACCACAGATCTGCACTCGTCATCTGGTTTGACGCTGAGTTTCCATCTTCAGCAGTGAAGGGGTTAAATTTTGATCACTCACAGAGAAGTGTTATCTCTCCTCTCTCTGTTAAGACGGGACTTCAAACATGCTCGGCCTCTGTGGCCTCCTGTTTGATTCCCTCCGTGTCCGCTGTGTACGCTCCTCATCAAAGACTTAAAAAGCGCTGCGTTTGGAGCACCGAGCGGCATGTCAATGAAGCGACGCCGCGGTCCCTCCTCGCAGCTTTGTCTTTCTGCGCTCGACGAGTTGGCTCGCAGCGACTGAGGCGACCTCTTGTGTGGGAACATCTATCGTCTTTTTAAACGGCGGGGGGAAGCAGCCATGATGTTTTTGGTAGGCTGATTGTTTTTGCTTAAACTCAGACGCTCAGCTGAACCGAGGCGAGGGAGTGGTTGTCATTTCAAACACACGAGGCCTCCCAGAGACCAGAGAGGAAGAAGAGAGGAAGGTTTAGTTTGAAAGCTCTGGCAGCGTGAGGAAGTCTCAGAACACAACACAAACATCAGCAGCCCGTTGAACACTTAACAATTCATCAAGCACTCCCACACCTCATCGTACTGAAGACCCTGTGGGACGCCGCTAGAGCAACAATCTGTCACTTTCCCACCTTAAAAATAAAAGAGAAGAGTTTCAAAGTCCGAGATTTAGAGAAGACTTTTTATTTCTAATGAGGGCTGTTCTATTTTTAATCGCATGTTTGAAACTCAACTATTTTGCATTAAATAAAAAATGTTTAGGCTTTTTTTTTAAAGTTTTATACTGTGTTAAGCTGAGAGTTCTTTACTTCCTGTGTGCTTTTATTTTGAAATAAAGTTAGGAGCTTCCTGTAGATGGAAGGTTATGACACGAACTTGAGCAGAGAAACAGGAAGTGGTTAGTGATCCCAAACTGAAGCTGCGGACGAAGCAGCAGGAGCAGGAGGGTTAAGTGTCTTCCCCAAGGACACATCGGACATGTAGCTGCAGGAGCTGGGGATCGAACCCTCAACCTTCCGGTTGAGAGACGACCGACTCTACCACGAAGCCAGCCACCCCATACTCTTGCGACATTAAAATGAAATGCTAAAAATACGGCCCTGGTTTGAAAAGACCAGAGGAACCTTTTCAGGATGTTTTGTTCATCTTTTGAGTTTAGCTAAACATCTCTGTGAGGAACATCTGGCCGGCTCTCAGCTCGGTATTTTCCATGTTCTTCAGAGCAGAGATCGTTATTCCACTCGAGATGTTTGAAGCCTGAAAACATTCAGTGAAACATTAACATCCATCACGGCTTCAGAGCTCAGAGAGGAGGGAGAAGTCAAAACACAGCCGATGATAAAAAATCTCCATCACTGAAGCGATCTGCAAAGTGGTGCTAATCTCGCTTCATCATGTTGACATGAAGTTTATATCTCAGTGTCAGCATCAGATGTTGTGGTTTGTTGAACTGACACATCTAAGACCTTTTAGAAACATCTGGTTAACTCTGCTCTGCAGGCGGTTTGAGAGCAGCGAGCTCCTCTAACCGCCTGCAGAGCGTCGAGTTTCAGGCCGTCGGTTTGTGGCGTCGGTTTGTGTCCTCTGAGGTTGCGATCAGTCCAGAGTGTGACCATATTTGGCCGTCTCTGTCACGCTTCCTTCAGTGATTCTCTGCAGCTGCAGCTGACAGCAGCACGGTTAGGTAACGACAACACGATGCTCCGCTGATGCCAGCAGCTTCCTGCGCTCAGAGGCAGCTCGCAGATTTACTACAACTCAAGCCGGCAGTAAAACGAGAGCTCGCAGCTGTGACTCTGAACGTTTAAAAAGAGATAAAAATAATCAGATCCAGTCACACTGAGGAGCTTTTATAATAGCACCATTCACAGTGCTGACTAATGCAAGAAGCTCACTATTTATAACCCTGAATACCAGAAGCTGCCAACAGACTTTGACTCACTGCCTTCAAGCTTACAGTTTCTAAAAACAAAACACGGACGCTGACTTCCTGTATCCTTTACCCCCCCTGCAGTCAAAAACACTCTCAATCACTTCCTCTTGTCACTCAGTCGAACGTGTGTGTGTGTGTGTGTGTGTGTGTGTGTGTGTGTGTGCAGCTTTTCTTCATCGTGAGTGAGGTGTGTTCTCAAGCTTCCTGTAAATAAGAAAGAAGTGACTTACCTTGTCTTCAGTCGTGGGTCTCATGAGGGAAACTCGGTCGTACTGTCGGTTCAGCAGAGCCCAGAAAGCGTCCAGACGACCCTGATGAATCAGAGAGAAGATCGTTCAGCAACATGACTGTACAATTAAAAAACACATTATTCAAGAAACAGTGAGAAGAACTGGGCAGCAGGTGTTTCATAAATATTTTCGACATTTTTGAAGCCGATATTGTTTCATGAACATTTTTGAAGCATTAATTTTTCATGACATTTTTTGACATTTTGAAGCGGAATTTTTTTCGTGAAAATTTTCAAAATTTTTGAACCTGAATTATTTTTATAAAAATGTTCTACATCTTTGAAACCAAATTTTTTTATGAACATTTTCAACATTTTTGAAGCCGAAATTTTTTCATGAAAATGTTTTGAAATTTTTGAACCCAAATTATTTTTATAAAAATGTTCTACATCTTTGAAACCAATTTTTTATGAACATTTTCAACATTTTTGAACCCGAAATGTTTTTGTGAAAATTTTCAAAAATTTTGAATCCTGAAATTTTTTCATGAAAATTTTCAAAAATTTTGAATCCGAAATGTTTTCATAAAAGTGTCTCGAGATAACACTTGTTATGAGTTGACGCTATACAAATAAAAATTGATTGATTGATTGAAAAAAAAAGATGATGAGGGAAAAAAGGAGAAAAGGGAAAAATAATATTTATATCATGTCTCTGACAGCACTGGACTCTTCCAGTCTTCTTTCATTCTTAATCTGGACTCACTGAGAACTCCACAGATAAAATCTCTGTTAAATAGTCCGTCCATTGGAGTATGGAGAGAGTCTGTGGTGGATGCTACGTGCTAGCCAACATTTAATTTAGCCGATGACCACAGCAGTCTCTGGCTCTGAATTAAGGTTCTGCCCTGACTTTTAAAGCGTTATCATAAAGCAACACATTCAGTGACCTGCAGGTACGAGAACGCAGCGCTCACCTTGATGGGGGTGTACCACTTGTTCTCGTTCCGGTGGTAGGTGGGGGCGGAGCTCCGTTTGGGGCGGTTCAGCATTGGCTCCTCTGACTCCTCTGGTACGGACACCACGGCGTTCTTGGCTTTCTCCAGCCGGGCCCCCTCCTCGGTCGAGCCCTTCTCACCCCAACGCACCTGCACAGGTAACCCCCCCACAGAGCAGCAAAGTTAGAGACACGATGAGCTTAGAGGGAAAATGACTGAACTGTGTTTCAAAGCTTTGTTCACAGATTTAGAGCAGCAGCCTTCACATTCATAGATGTTTCATAAACGCATTTCTAATGAGCTTCATCAGGGAGGCTGAACAAATATATTCTATATTCTATGTTCTATATTCTTCAGTTACTGAGTTAAATGAAAGTTGAAATAACTCCACAGTAACCTAAAGGGGCATTGCATGTCATATCATCAGAGCAACACTACAGGACGCTGCAGAGACCTTGACCTGTGACCTTTGACCAAAGATGTCATCATTTGATCAATGAGTCCAATTTTATTTTATTTTAAATTTGGAATAAATCACATCAAGTTGCTCCTAATTTTTATGTTTGAAGGAATAGGATGGATTGACGTTACATCGAGTCGAGTCAAAGTTTATTTATAGAGAACATCGAGGAACATGACCGCAGCGCTCTGACTGGAGCGTCCAACAGAGCCAAACCATGTGACGTTTTTAAAAGCAAGTGATGAAGACTGAAAACTGGATCCTGAGGCTGACAGGAAGTACTGGTGTGAGTCAGAAAGATGTGCAGCTGATCCACAGCCTACACGGCCTACATTTCCCATGATGCAACAGAAAGGTGATACGGGGGTTTGACGACAGATATCACCACGACCTGAAAACATCTTTAGCTTCGTCTCCATGTGTCTGAATGTGTGTGTGTGTGTGTGTGTGTGTGTGTGTGTGTGTGTGTGTGTGTGTGTGTGTGTGTGTGTGTGTGTGTGTGTGTGTGTGTGTGTGAGTGTGTGTGAGCTAAGCTGTCCTGCTTTTTAATTGAATTCATCACATCTGTTGCAAGGAGGAGATAAAAAAAAATCCACCGTCACATGAGCGGGGAGAGGTGATTAATTAGCGACACCGTTTTCAAGCTGTAGGTTAAGCCGTGACAATATAGAACAGCTTTTCAGAATCATTCCCCGAGATCCATCGCTCGCCCGCCGCTTCAACGAGAGAGAGAGAGAGAGAGAGAGGGCGCCATGAATAAAAGATAACGTTGTCACCTCGCGACGCGTTTGAAATATTGGCAGCAGCAGAGCGCTGGAGGTGGAGGTGGATGTTGTCAGCGTGACGTCTTAAATGTTGCCGCGGAGGAGCGAGCAGGTCGATCTAACGAGCGACTCGTTCGCTTCAGAAGTGTCGGCGGGAATCAACCTGCTGCGGGAAGAAGAGCGGCGAGGGAAAAGACGGGGCCTCACGCCTCACCAACACTCAGGGGGGAAAAGTCAAGAGGTAGGATCTCCCAGAGGATGCTGGGAAATCCCCCGCAAAGCCTAAGAGCTAACGTCCTCGGGGCTGAGGATCAGTGGGGGGTACAACAAACAGCGAGGAGAAGGGGGGAGGATGGCGAGGAGGAGGGACGCTCGCCTTTAAAGTCCCCTCAGAGGAGGCGGATCACAAAGACGCTGCCAAGGTTTGGGAGTTGAGAAAACGGGGGAGGGGGAGGGGGAGGGGAGAGGTGGTTGAGGTGGATATGTCAAGTTGACAGCAGCACTCAATCCTTCATCTCGCCAACGACTTGATCCAATCAGGAGCCGGACGGCCAAGGACGAGATGGCAGGGCCTGTCATGTCGGAGGCGTCAGTGGGCTGACGAGGACGGCAGCTCGGGGTCCGTCAGTCCGTCCCCCCCCCCCTCCTCCTCCTCCTCCTCCTCAAGTCGACAAACTTGTAGCTCCAGAGAAAACAGCGACTGTCAGCAGGTTTCTCCAACATGTCCCACTTCCTGCTCGTTCACTTTGGCAGCTTTAGATGTGATTCAGTTTAACCCTGAAGACGCCACGAGTAAAAAACACAAAACATCTTCTGAGGAGAGACTCACTGTCAACACTCTGAAGATCTGTGATCTCTGAGCATCCTTCACATGATCTCATTCTGATGAGCCGTTTGTAACGGCTTTATTTATTGATTTATTAATGTTGTGATGTCGTTGATCAAAGTTTCTTTCAGTGCATCAGAACTCTCTCACAGTATGAACTGAAGGTCGTGTACGTTTTGTAGGTTAAGCTCTGGCTCAGGTTTTTTAGACGTTTTCACAGCTGAAGATCGTTTGCTCTGGTCTGAATCATCGAACAGTTTTTTGCATAATTACCTCAAGTTTGGTCTGCTATCAAACAGGGATTTTTAAGAGAGGACCTAAATTTGTGATGCTCCTGAACCAATCATTTAGTCCACATCAGGGACCACTGCACAGCTCCTACATTACACCTTTTGTATATTTTATGTTTTTTTATCTTTATATTTTATATTTTACATTTTTAAATTCTATTTTATATATTGTAATATCTTCTTATACTGTATTATTTAAGTTGTTGCTAGTTCTGCTTTATTTCCTTGTTAATTGTTTAGCACCAATACACCAAGTCAAATTCTTTGAATGTGTAAATGTACTTGATAATAAAACCAGATTCTGATTCTGAGAGGACGTAGTGATGTCACAGAGTGGACGTAGTGATGTCACAGAGAGGACATAGTGACATCACAGAGTGGACTTAGTGATGTCACAGAGAGGACGTAGTGACGTCACAGGGTGGACGTAGTGACGTCACAGAGTGGACGTAGTGACGTCACAGAGAGGACGTAGTGATGTCACAGAGTGGACGTAGTGACGTCACAGAGTGGACTTAGTGATGTCACAGAGTGGACGTAGTGACGTCACAGAGAGGATGTAGTGACGTCACAGAGTGGACGTAGTGATGTCACAGAGAGGACGTAGTGACGTCACAGAGAGGACGTAGTGACGTCACAGAGTGGACGTAGTGACGTCACAGAGAGGACGTAGTGACGTCACAGAGTGGACGTAGTGACGTCACAGAGAGGACGTAGTGATGTCACAGAGAGGACGTAGTGACGTCACAGAGAGGACGTAGTGACGTCACAGAGTGGACGTAGTGACGTCACAGAGAGGACGTAGTGACGTCACAGAGAGGACGTAGTGAGGACGTAGTGATGTCACAGAGAGGACGTAGTGACGTCACAGAGAGGATGTAGTGATGTCACAGAGTGGACGTAGTGACGTCACAGAGTGGACGTAGTGACGTCACAGAGAGGACGTAGTGATGTCACAGAGTGGACGTAGTGACGTCACAGAGTGGACTTAGTGATGTCACAGAGTGGACGTAGTGACGTCACAGAGAGGATGTAGTGACGTCACAGAGTGGACGTAGTGATGTCACAGAGAGGACGTAGTGACGTCACAGAGTGGACTTAGTGACGTCACAGAGTGGACTTAGTGATGTCACAGAGTGGACGTAGTGACGTCACAGAGAGGACGTAGTGACGTCACAGAGTGGACTTAGTGATGTCACAGAGAGGACGTAGTGACGTCACAGAGAGGATGTAGTGATGTCACAGAGTGGACGTAGTGACGTCACAGAGAGGACGTAGTGACGTCACAGAGAGGATGTAGTGATGTCACAGAGTGGACGTAGTGACGTCACAGAGAGGACGTAGTGACGTCACAGAGAGGACGTAGTGATGTCACAGAGAGGACGTAGTGATGTCACAGAGAGGACGTAGTGATGTCACAGAGTGGACGTAGTGACGTCACAGAGAGGACGTAGTGACGTCACAGAGAGGACGTAGTGACGTCACAGAGTGGACGTAGTGAATGTCACAGAGAGGACGTAGTGATGTCACAGAGAGGACGTAGTGATGTCACAGAGAGGACGTAGTGAGGACGTAGTGACGTCACAGAGAGGACGTAGTGACGTCACAGAGTGGACGTAGTGATGTCACAGAGAGGACGTAGTGATGTCACAGAGAGGACGTAGTGATGTCACAGAGAGGACGTAGTGACGTCACAGAGAGGACGTAGTGACGTCACAGAGAGGACGTAGTGATGTCACAGAGAGGACGTAGTGATGTCACAGAGAGGATGTAGTGATGTCACAGAGAGGACGTAGTGATGTCACAGAGAGGACGTAGTGAGGACATAGTGAGGACGTAGTGATGTCACAGAGAGGACGTAGTGATGTCACAGAGTGGACGATGATCTTTAAAGGATGAGTGTGTGAAGTGTCCCTGCTCTGATTTTTGTCTGTGCTCCTGAACGCCTCCATACGATAAGTGAGACTCTGACCTCCATACGTTTGATCCCTCCCGCTCCTCGTCCTCCGTAGTACGAGGCGTCCACAGTCGGCCACTTCTTCTTGGACAGCGGCTCCGGCTCCTTTAATAAAGAGACAAACAGGTTAGAGAGCTGAACGCATCGTGTGCTGACGTCGCTGCAGAGGGAGAAAGAAGTTCTTTTAATAAACGTCCTCTCAGGAAACAGGAAGTGACTCTTCTTTTTGTTATTCACAGCTCGTTCTTTCTTCTGCTACGACTCTTTAAACTTTGAGTATTTCATAAATAATGAAGGATCTCCTTCAGGATTACTGATCCTCTGCAGTCTCACAGAAGGAGAGTTTTTTTTACATCTGAAGCTTATTAAAGACAGAAACGTCTCCGTGCACGCTGTGATGACAGAATCATGAGTCACACTTTTATGATTTGATGATTTAATTTCCCGTAATGACAAACAGTTTATGTAACATTAGGAAGTCATAAAAACAAACAGATCTGAGACAAACTGTCAGCAGGAGACCTGAGAGGTTTTTAAAGAGAAGAGTTCAACGTATGGAGAAATACATGAAATATATATTTGAACTTTATGTTCAAGAATGAGGAACAGGGGCGCTGGTGGCTCAGTGGTTAGTGCGTACGCCCCATGTATGGAGGCTGTGGTTCTCCAAGCGGGCGGCCCAGGTGGCTCCTTTCCTGCATGTCATTCCCCTCTCTCTCTCCCTGATTTCCATCTCTATCCACTCTCCTATCTCTACAATAAAGGCACAAAAATAAATCTTAAAAAAACAAAAAAAGAATAAGGAATGTCTGTATGCTAAGCTAGGCTAATTAGCTCTCGCTTTGTGTTTGTGGTAAACCTCTGTTCTTTATGTTTGAAGGTTTGTGTTCTACTTTTGATTAATGAATAATCCTTAAAGCTTCCTTTGTGAAGATAATTGAAGTTATTTTCAGATTGACATGATGACGTGCGCTCGTCGCTCCGTGTGTTTTCAGACGTATAAATAGAAGCGTGCGGGCGTGTTGTGACAACACGGCAGAGATGTACTCACAGGTGGTGGAGGACGTGAAGGTGGAGGAGGCGGCGGCGGGTCTTTGATGACCTGGATAAACAAGAAAAGAGTGTCAGCACAAAGTCCATCAGGGAACGTACACACACACACACACACACACACACACACACACACACACACACACACACACACACACACACACACACACACACACACACACACACACACACACACACACACACACACACACACACACACACACACACACACACACACACACACACACACACCGTGTGGAGGCGAGCGCAGACGAGGCTGACGGAGGTGATTGGTGACAGGTGAGTGAGTCAAACAGAGACGTCCCTGAGCTGGTCGCACGGTGGAGACGCTGCAGCTGCCAGGCTGCTTTGTAACCGCATCATGCCCCCCCCCCCCCCCCCTCCCACTCGCCCCCCCCTCGGCTCGCTGACTGCTGATTACATGATTCTGCTTGTAAACCAACATCAGGGGCCCCCCGTGCAAAATAAAGAAAAGCTGAAAATCAACTTGTTGACAGGGGAGTCTTTGGGGCGAGCGCCGCTGCCCGTTTAGCTCTTAATTAATTGGACGAGGTTCAGTGCTCCCTCCAATCCCCCCCAATCATAAAGTCCTGAGGAGTTAATTAGCTCCAACGCGATGCAGAGGAGGAGGCTCGGCTCGGCTCCAGGACACGTCTGAGAGGACGATGAGCAGCACACACACACACACACACATCTCCCCTTCAGCGGGGTGACCGGCCCCGGCGGCGTCGTTCATGACAACAGCGGCTGACATGACACCTGAGGAGCAGGTTGTCCACAATGTGATTCCACTCAAAGACAAGATGCCTCCACCGGGGGTTTCAGATGTGCAGAGCGAAGCAGCGGCTGACAGAGACATTTGTCAGGTGTCAGTCAGACGCTTCACACCGATGTCCAACTTTTAACAGCAGGACAGCCGGTGTTCTGTCCAGATGTGCTACCCTGTCCAAAAAGAGCTCAGAGAGCAGAGGGTCTCCTAATCCTGGATCAGAGCAGGACCACTTTAAAACACCGCGACTCGCTGCGTTTACAGGAAACAGGAAGTAGGTTCTGTGATGCTCGACAGACGAGTAACCCCGTGACATCTCCAGGATGAGTTGTAGTGACACTAGAGTTGTAGGACTAAAAATCCCATTGTTGAAGGTCTCGGTCTCCACTTGGATTGGAAAGTATTTGTACTCAGCCTTGTCTCGGCCTCAGACTGGGCGGACTCCAGATTTTAAATCAAGACCGGTTAGACCGACCGCAACGGTCTGTGGTTAACACGAGCTGAAGAGATGTTGGTGTTTTGTTAGACCACATAAACTACGTTAGGTAAAACCTCCACTTGTGAACTTTGAAGTTTTTACTCGTCTTTAAAAAGGCGGTTGCTAACAAGTGGCTAAATGTGACTACAGCGGTTGTCGGGGACATTAAACGTCATCACGCCGGACACAGAGGGCGGGAACTCTCTCACTAGTCGGAGATGTCTCCTGTAGGTTTAATCTTTGGGTTAAGGTGAATATTATGTTAGTAAACTATTTATGAAGCTACGTGGATTAGTTTATCAGAGATCGTCTGAAGCGTAACGCTAGTGACGTCACAATCATCAGACCGTGGTGTAGTTAGCTTTAGCATAACGTTAGCTTTTTACTTCTGTCGGCCGCATTAACGCTTCAAACATCATAAAAATGGCGTTCATCTGTGAAGATTATCCTGCTGAACAAAACGCGTACGCTTCAGAAACGTGTGTTTAACACAGAGATTATTTTCTGCAATGATCCAAAATCCAATGAAAACATCCCAGAGGAGGATTCTGGTTAGACCCCATGGTGATGATACTTCAGGGTTGGCCTACAAAAATATGTCACATGGTTTGTTCTCTATGTGGACGAGCAGAGACGCTTGATTGGACTACGTATGCTGCTGCATACGACACTCTGACCACACAAACCCCGCCCCCAACGTCAGCGAGACCCGGTCAGAGAGACAACTTTGAAGATGAAATGGTCACTGCAGAGGAATGGGGAGAACAGGTCAATGACATCACCGACACCTTCCTGAGGTAAACCAGCTCGTGGTCACCTGTGCTACATGCGTTACTCTGAGTGGCCAATCAGGGACTGAGGACAAAGCAGAGACTATAAATACTGGACGGTCTGCATGAGAGCGTATCATAGATCCTAACAGCTGTTTCATTCAGAGTGAGGAGCACAGACACATACAGTAATCATTAAAATAATGAAAAATTATCAATTAGGGTTAATTCATCGCTCTCTGACACACAACTGGCGGCGAGCAGATCAGCTGGCAGCCTCGCCGCTCGCTGATTAACATCATTTCAGACGCACCTTACGTTCTCAGGATTATCTCCTCTGGCGGATTTATCTCGACATATTGTGGGATAAATAAAAGCATTAAACAAATGACGAGGACCCCGCTGCTCTTTCCCACACACCTGATGGACAGATGTGAGGAGCGGCGGCGGCGTGATTAAAATCTGAACCATGTGGTGTTTAGCCATCTGACATCAGCCAGCGACACGCCGCCACGGGGAAAACGGACCAATCAGACGGGCTCGGGGCTTCAGACCCATATGTCTGTATCCATCACTGGACTTTATAATCCGCTCGATCTCGACCTGAAGCTCTGACCACGATGCATCCAGCTGTTTCAGGACGACCACGGGACGACCACGGGAAACTCTCTCATTTTTTATGCAGGGCGAGACCAGGACCATAAATATCTCTGAATAATCCTCATCTTGTGTTTAGGGGGCGTGTCCCTCACTTAGACAGTAACCCGGGGATAAAAATCAAACCACAAATGACTTGAAGTTATTTGTTCTTTTAGAATGAGACGTTTTCCTTCTAATCACTGTGATGACGTGAGAAAGAATCCTGTCAGTGGAGTCCGCCAAGTCTGAGACGAAAGACAAGACAGAAAAAATGCTTTCTATTCCAAGACGAGACCGAGACCTTCAAAAAGTGGTCTGAACGATTTCTAGTAGAACAACACTTTTGATGATGAAAGTAACGCGGGACGTGATGTTTAAAAAAGTTGAGTCCACAGCTTGTAGGAGAGAGAGAGAGAGAGAGAGAGAGAGAGAGAGTGAGAGAGAAGGAGAGACAGAGAGAGAGAGAGAGAGAGAGAGAGGGAGAGAGAGGGGGGGAGAGAGAGGGAGAGAGAGAGAGAGAGAGAGAGAGTGAGAGAGAGTGAGAGAGAGGGAGAGACAGAGAGAGAGAGAGAGAGAGAGAGAGGG
>NC_083616.1:32195041-32205041 GCF_963584025.1 Labrus mixtus
TGTGTGTGTGTGTGTGTGTGTGTGTGTGTGTGTGTGTGTCTGTGTGTGTGTGTGTGTGCGTGTGTGTCTCTGTGTGTGTGTGTGTGTGTGTGTGTGTGTGTCTCTGTGTGTGTGTGTGTGTGTGTGTGTGTGTCTGTGTCTGTGTGTGTGTGTGTGTGTGTGTCTCTGTGTGTGTGTGTGTGTGTGTGTGTGTGTGTGTGTGTGTGTGTGTGTGTGTGTGTGTGTGTGTGTGTGTGTGTCTACTGAAACCTGGCAGACTGGGGGTTTAAATATTAACAAGCCACACATGGCCCTCCTCTTCTCCTCGTCCCTCGATGGAGGCAGCAGCAGCTCGCTCCACCAAGACAAACACGTCCGCAGCCAGACATGCTGCAGGGGGTTTACATTTTAATGCCTTTGTTGGTTTTCCAAAATATGCTTCCATCTCATCCTGGACGGGCTCCCTTCAGGTCCACAAAGCCAGGTGACGTCTATCATTTAGGGGGCGGAGCGGGGGGGGGCTGGAGGTGAGGTGTGGGGGGGGCAAATTTGCCTTCATCAGATCTCAGAATAAAAACAGAGAAAAAGAGCAGAGAGCACCATCTGTGTCCCCGCTCGTAGCCCCAAACCAGAATCTGCTGTGGACTTTAGGAAACGCTGATGGGGGGACGGGGGGCTGGGACAGGGGGGGACGGGTGGGGGCTGAGCAAAGTGACAGTTTTCAAATGTGTACCAAAGAAGAAGTTAAACAATGGATTCAAAGAAACAAACTAATGAGCCAACGAGTACAGACGAGTCGTTTAAAAGTCAGATCTGCGTTCATCGTCCTCGACTTCCTCCTCAGTAAACTCTCTGTGATACCATCAGCTGATCTGTGGATTCAATGAATGACCTCTGACCCCGTCAAGAGGAATACGTTGACACTTCATGATGAAGTCATCATTAACCAGCAGAGAGAAGAAAACCTGCCCGTCGTGCATCCTGTGAAATCCACCTCAAACTTCATATCCAGACACACAGCGACAGGAGTTCAGGCTGGTCTCACACCGTATGGAATACAAGTCTACTTTGAAAGCTCACACTCTGTAGTCTCAGAGTCCCGCCCCCCAACCCCACATCTGACTGGGGTAGTCTCCTGCTGTGAGGTGAATGTGTGAAGAACCAGGTCAGGAAGATGTCAGGGGCCGTCAGAGACACCGTGTGATGATTCTGGATCACCTCGGTTCCCAGGTAGGACTAAAGTTAGTCCAGATCTTAAACTTCAATCTGTCGCTCGCTGATCGTTCCTTTGTATTCGGACAGCTCAGGAGACTCTGACACTAAACAGGATGTGGGCTCTTCACTTCCTGTTTGAGGTTCTTCTTCTGTGGCGTTGCTAAGCCGCCACGGGTGACCGAGGTCAACCGGAGGTGAAATCATGTTTGATACCGCTTCCTCTAAGAGCGAGAAGGTAGCGGTGAATGTGTGTGTGGTTGTGTGTGTGTGTGTGTGTGTGTGTGTGTGTGTGTGTGTGTGCACTCACCACTTTGCAGCAGAGAGGCCAGAACCACCACATGAGGGCCAGAGCGACCAGCGTCAGCAGAACCAGGAAGACGATCAGCACCGCCAAACTGTCCGACTACAGGAGGGGGGAGGGGACAAAACTCATCTTGTTTAAATGTCACATATATTTTTATCCCTGCACGGGTTATGTACATTTCTTGTGTAAGTCTATTTTTTAATTGCACAGTTTAAGTTTGATTCATCTAGGGGGATTCTTTAAATCTTTTTTCAGGTTAATATATATGTATGGGAGGGGGGGGGGGGGGGGGGATCGGTTTTGTGGTTGATTTGTAACAAATGTTTCATGTACGTCTTTGTAACCTGCTACTGGATGACTTGAATTTCCCTCGGGATCAATAAACTATCTATCTATAAATGAGGTGTGTGTGAGGAGACTCACACAGGTGGAGGCGTGGATGGTGTAGGCGCTGGAGATGAAGGACTTCCCGTGGTTCAGACTGATGAGGACGTCCATCTTCCTGTAGAGAAAACACTTTCATTAAAAACACAATAAAACATTTAAATCACCAAGGACACAAAGCGTCACACCGGCTCCCTGTCCGTCAAAGAACAGACTTCTAAACACTCTGACCTCTGACCTCTGAGGGGTTTGTTTACCCAACACGTTCAGCGTCTGCGCTCCATAAATCTGAACAAACTGTCGCTTCACGTTCTACATTTGTTATTTTCAGTTTTTTCTCTTTGTGGTCGTTTTCACTTTTTATTGTTTTTTGTCGGCTGCAGATGAATTCAGAAATGACGAGACGACAGATTGTTTTTTTTTGTGTCTGGAACTTCTTTTAACATTTCAGCCTCACATCGTCGGCGTGACGTCAGAGAGAAGTGAAAACGGTGAGTAAAAGAGAGAGAGTGAATGCATCAACAAGTGAGGTGAAGTGTCAGAGTGCGTCGTCTCTGAAAGTTCCTCGGCTTGTTTGTGAAATATTAATTAAATCAGGAAGGTTTGCAGAGCAGTCGGCTCGGAACAATCGGGAGCGCTCTGCAGAGACTCGGACTACACGGTCTGCTCGCTCATCTGTTCGGAGCCGCGGGACGACCGAGGCCCACGGCGCGGCCTCAGGCTACATCACAGCCCGAGCAGAGCGCGCTCCTCTTTATTATTCTGCAGCTCCGCCTTTATATTCAGAGGCCCTCCTGCACGCCGCCACACACTCACAGCTGGCCTCCACACACACACACACACACACACAGTAACACACACAGGTCTGCACTTGTTTCTCTCCGCTCTCTGTGTCGGAGGATTTCAGGCGTTTCACTCGTTCCGTTTCCTGCGTTCTCATTAAAGCGCAGTAATTGGATCGGCCGTAATGGACATATGGAAATTGCGGTGCCGTTCATCATTAGGGTTTTAATTGCGCCCGTTTTTGGCCTCAGATTTCTCTGTCTAAATAAGTCATAGGAGTTCAGGAGCAACTGTCCGTCCACACACACACACACACACACACACACACACACACACACACACACACTCTCTCTCTGACGGCTGTGATAATGAGGACCCCCCCCCCCCATTGTCTTCTCTCTTTAGCGTTGTGCTAATGTCAGACTTGTTACTCTAAACAGCATCATAAATATAATTCAGCTCGTTATCGTTTCTCTGGAGGCGTTAAGAGATGATCACTTTTAGATTTTAACTCCTTTTTTCACAGATTTTTTTGTGGATTTTTAAAGAGAATATCTCGGCTGATATAATCCGCCTTCATGTCGGTAGTGACAGGAGATTTTCCTGCATGTTTCCTGCTGCGTTCACGCGTGCAGCTCACCCCGACTTCACGGGAGGTCGGCATGGAGACGGTCCGGGGAATATTTTCAGGAGTTTTGTGCAGGTGTAGAAAAAGAGCACGAGTTTCCTGTGTGTCAGATGTTTGATTTCTTTAAGTCGCTTGTACTTCATATCTATTTGCACAGACGAGACTGGACTTGTAGAAACACTGTGCACTGAAAGAGACCCCTCCATGCCTCCTCCTCCTCCTCCTCTTCCTCCTCTCTCCTCCTCATTCAAACAGTCTTCTTGTAAAAAAACATCTTGTCTTGTATTTGTCTTTTTGGATTCCTGTAACTCTGCACTCTCTCTGCAGCTCAGCGAGACGTTCAGGTCTCTGCATGTTAACTAAGAGCTGAATAAAAGGGGGGGGGGGGGGGGGGGGGGGGTTGGAGGGCTAATTTAGCTGACATCCCCGGTCGGTGATAATGGTGGGCAGGTTGTTAATCAAGCTGGAGGTGCAGACCTCAGCGTGTGGTGGAGGAAAGCTCCCAAGCGAGTAACACTGATGAACCAACCCCCCCTCCTCCCCCACTGATCGGACAGAGAGGGGGGGGGGGGGGGGGGGGGGGGGAGAGACTGATGATAATTTACCGTTACTTTTGCAGAATGTGCAGCAGAGGCATATTTCATACACTCTCCCTTTTTTTATTCCCAGAAGAGATCAATGACAGTTTGATTATAAATCAGGAAATAATGTGGACAAGTTTAGATTGTGAGAACTCAACAAATCAATCTTTAAATCTTTTTAGATTCTCAACTAGAACAAGAACGAAAGAGCTGCCGTTTTACTGAACCTGCAGCTTTAACGCGTCATTATTTGACCTTATTACTGAGTAACAGTAGCTCAGCTCACAGCCCCTGAATACTCAGCAAAGACTGTCTGAGGTTTGTTTTGTGGTTAATTTGACTCCCGTTAAAAACCTTGTAAGCAGCAAGCACTGATGGAATCTAAACTTTCATACATGTTGAGCTCTTAGAAACAAGCTAGCAGCAGCTCGGCTCGCAGTCTTCCCTGAAGGCATGCATCCATCAAAGAAGCAGAAGCAGAGAGAGAGAGAGAGAGAGAGAGAGAGATGTGATGTGATGTGAAACTGACACAGGGTCAGTTCATACTGAGCGGAGGATGATACACACTACAGGGATAAAAATCAAGCAAGCAGCAGCTCAGCTCACAGCCCCACCTCCGCCAGCATCGAGTCTGCTTAAGTCCACTAAAACATCAGAAGACTCTGATTTTTACACATGAAACTTCACTATTCAATTTTGTTTCTATCAAAAACTACTTTTGTTAAGAGGAAGACAACTCATCTCCTGTGCAGATTTGTGAACAAAAAACCACAGTTATCTGAAGCCAAAAACATGCTATTGTCTTAAAACAGGCAAGCAGCAGCTCAGCTCACAGCCCCCCCTCCTCCAGCATCGAGTCAGCTTAAGTCCACTAAAACATCAGAAGACTCTGATTTTTAAATATTAAATTTCTTTATTCACTGTTTTTTATTCCAGATTCTGCTCTTTGTATACAAAGCCAGAAACAAGCTTTTTCTAACAACAAGCTAGCAGCAGCTCGGCTCCCAGTCTTCCCTGAAGGCCTGCGTCCATCAAAGAGCAGAAGCAGAGAGAGAGAGAGATGTGACGTGAAACTGACACAAGGTCAGTTCATACTGAGTGGAGGATGGTACACACTACAGGGATAAAAATCAAGCTAGCAGCAGCTCGGCTCACAGCCCCCCCTCCAGCATTGAATCTGCTAAAGCATCAGAAGCCTCTGATTTTTACACATGAAACTTCACTATTCAATGTTGTCCTCCTGCACTGAGGCCGCTCAAGTCTTATTTAGAGATAAGACAGTGGATATAGTTTGAAGACGGGGAGAGAGAGAGAGAGTCCCCCCAGAAGTCTCAGAAACTTCTGAATTCAATGTTTTTTTCCCGGAGAGGAGGATTCTGCTCCTAGTGAAGATTTAGTGACTTAAATTCTACAAGTCCAGAAACTAGCTTTACACCTGGAAACACACGAGCAGAACCTTTTGACGTTTGAAATGAAGAAATGTTTTAAACCTCGCCGACCTCGTGGTCCATGCTGCTCGTAACTCGGGAGTGACAAAGCCGAGCAGGAAACAAAGAGGGGACACACAGGGCTAAAGAGAATGAAAACAGTGACATTAAAAGGATCCAGATGAATGATTTAAAACGTGTCTCTCTGTCATTTGACTTTTCATGGTGTTGAAAGCTGCTGAGTGACAGCGGGGAGCGAGCTGCAGCTGCTCGCCGGGTCGATGCCTATGTTTGAATAAACGGGAGATGAGAGGGCAGATTGTCAGAGAGAGTGACTCGGCCTCTCAGGGACGCCAGGTGAATAACAGAAGGCTTCTTCTCGCTGCACATCTCCGGCTCCTCGTGCAGAAACTTTGTCCCCCTTTTTTGCTCCCCAATGAATCCGTCAGAAAGTAAAACCGGGCGTGACGCTAAGCTTTGCTGATGCGCTGCAGCTGGAGCGGCTGACGACGGTGACGCTAATGGCTTTGAAACTTCTCTTAAAGATGTGAAAATTGAGCCGTCTGAATAATTCACAGCGAAGCATATGTGAGGGCTGTCACTCGGCATCCAGCAGTCATCGCTCTGCAGAGTCGGTGTGGCAGAAGTTCTGATCTGTGCAGGAAGCCTGGGGACCAGATGAGAAGTTCTGCTGCAGCGTGAGACGCCCGCCGTTTGGAAGGGAAGTGACAGGCACTCAAAGAAATGGACTGAGCCGCTCTACAGAGACCGGACGTCACACGCGCGGCTCTCTGCAAAACAGACCCGACGCAGGGGGGAGGCGGTCTGAGCTGCAGGATGCTAAAAACATGAACCAAACTTTTTAAAATATCTACTCATTAATGTTTGCTTTCACGCAGGATTTCATTTCTCTGCCTTTGTGACACGATCAGCACGTAAAGAAAGAGTGTGAGAGAAGCATTCAGAGAAGAAAAGTTGAAGATGTCAGAAACCACCAACATCCACCACGATCAAAATGATTTTAAGGAAAACAAACTAAAGCGAGAAAACATCACGAGCCCAAACATCAAGATAACATTCATTTGGATACTTCTCAACGTTGAGTTAAAATCTGTAAAGTCTTTGAAAAATATGTCTTTTGTTTTTTTATATTCAGGATGAAGAGGGAAATGTGTCTCATGTATAGAGAATCTGTTGATTCGAGAGTTAAAACTACAGAACTTAAACAAACAAACAGTTTAGAGATCGCTCTGTGCTACGTTCAGGAGCGTCTCAGTAAGCTTGAAAGAGCAGCGGGTTAGAAACCTCCGCAGAGGACGACACAGTCTGTTAGTTTACCTCGTGGATGGTTTCTCTTTGAAAGCATGTTTTTTGTGTTTGTCTCTCTTCGTGTCTCCGTCTGTAACGTTGTGTTTGTTCTGCTCACCGTCTCATCGGGTCTCCCCCAGAGGAGAGGGTCTTAATCTGAAGGGGACAGACCCGGTTAAATGAAGACCCAATAAATAAATAAAAGAGTGTGTATTAAAGTCAAGTTAATCTAGTTATAAAGAAAATAATTAAAATATCTTGTTTGCAGTTATTCCTTTTTTTACAGAGCTTAATTTCTCTTTCACTGAATATTAAAAGACGTTTTGGTTTTTTTTTTTAGATCAAAATGTGGCCTTGCTGCTCGGAGACGCTGGAACAGCCTGCAGGACGACCTGAGAGGAGACGGGAATGTTCAGGTCGACTGAAACCTCTCCTCTCAGTCTGACAATGATGAAGCTGAGGGGAATTCTCTGGCACGACTTCACCGACTCCCACCTCTCGCCCGTCGACAGAACGGCGTGAGGAGCTGCAGCAGCACTTTCAGAAGAACTTCATGAACTTTATTAGAGCGACGCGTTTCGGCTCGTGGCCTTCATCAGGGTCACGTCATGAAGCTGTCAAGAAATGGGTCAGTGACAAATAAGGATTGTTCAGATGACCAAATTAAAAATCTTTTAAAAACACAATTTGAAAACATGCATCAGGGTCATTAAAATGTGAGATTTGTATTCATGTGGGTTTTGTGTTATTTAAAATTACATTTACACCATTTTTTTCAAAAGATAAGACTGAATGGAAAAATGTCAAGTGGTGTAACCACTGAAAAATTAAGAATATTGAATATTTTATTCAGATAGAGTATATGTAAGTGTACTCATGATTGTAATTACTTCATTTTAAAATAGCACAAGAAAATAGATTTTATTAGGATTATCCCTAAATATACAAGTTATGCCCTTTTTTAATACTGAGCGGGACACAAAGCTGAAAACACCTGTTTTCTAATTAATTTTTGACAAATTATTTAAAAATTATTTTAAAAAAACCCACGTTATTTCACTGCAATAGAGGACTACTTTTATTCCACTTTAATTGTCCTGTATATTATTATATTTATACAGATGGTTTAAAAAAGATGCTTCGACATTATTCTGATTCTGATTTAGAAGAGAGGTCAAAGAGAACACGATGATGAGACCCTGATCCCCTCAGAGCTTCACTTTCCTCCACAATGAATTTAAAAAAGAACGTTTGATTTGGACGCTGATTGCAAATAAAAATATGACTAACTACAGTACAGTTATTATCTTTCTCTATTCTCCTTCCTGTTATCTTCTTACACACAAATCCATATTCAGAAGACGTGTTTTATATGTTGGATATGGAATAAATGCTCCTGAGTCGAGCTCCAGGAAGTGTTGGATTGAAGACTTTTTATGAACTTGTATAAAGTTGAAGTTGAATTTTCCGCCTTTTTTTATTCTACAATCAAAACGCAGAGTTTCAATCGTCAAATCTGCGATTGGTTGATCTTTACATCCGTCAGTGACACAGAGCCGTCTGCATCCCGACAAGGAGGACGATCAGGGGCCGCTCCATCATAAACATCTTCATCATCAACCCCCCCCCCCCCCCCCTCCCACCCCGCTGGAGCAGATGGAGCCATGTCCCGGGGACAGCCTGTTTAATTATTGACTAGCATTAGCATTAGCTTCTGTACCTGCGTTGTAAAGCAGGTGTCGACTCCCCCTTCAGTTATTTTTTCTCCTCCACCGTTATTGTGAAAACACCAGGTGAGGACACGCTGCTGCACGAGCGCAGCCACTTAACCTCTCGATCGGGGGCCCCAGCAGGGTGTGCGGGGCCTCCTGACGAGGATGTACAGAGGGGGGGAGGAGGAGGAGGGGGGGGCCTCAGCAGATGCCGGAGTTTCAGGCCTGATGCCGCAGCTGTCAGCACAGATGATGCCTCTGCTGTGAGTGTTCCTACATGAGCGAGTGAGCAGGCGAGGACGCCGTGATTCCTGCACGTCCCCGCCGGGACAGGAAGCTGCAGCTGAGTACTTCCTCTCCTGCCGAAGCTTCAAAAATATGTTCCCCAGCAAAGCTTCTCTTGAGAGGTCAGGAAGAAAGTCAAGCAGGACCGCTGAGGAGGAGGAGGAGGAGGAGGAGGAGGAGGAGGAGGAGGGGGAGGAGGAGGAGGAGGAGGAGGAGGGGGAGGAGGAGGAGGAGGAGGAGGAGGCCTCGCGTGGAACACAACACGCTCCAAAAATGTGCAGTGAAACGGCGATTCTTCTCCGGCTGAGTAGAGCCGTGTTAGCGGAGCGCCCTGTGCGCCGGAGAGAGCGGTGATGGAGCAGAAGCAGACAGATGGACGGAGACGGAACTTTCCGGGGCCTCCTCGCTCCATGCAGGTGGTCCAGGGTGCAGGGATTGTCAGCGCGTGGTGAATTATTTAAACGTGGAGCGTGGAAAAGGGAATGGCTGCATCTGTCGCACATCCTCTTAGAGCCCCTCCAGCAGATGTGTTTACTCGCCGCCCGCAGCAGCTAACTACTTAATGGGTCACCATCGGCAGCCAAGAGTTAATTAAGCAGGCCGTCTGCAAATGGCGGCACGGAGCATCAGCGATGAGCAGGCCGAGGCGTTACAGATGTAGAAGCTCAAATCAACCTTTTTACTGCATCCTCAGCCAGTTGGACCAGATTATCCGGCTTTTAGTTAAAGTCTTTCTATGTGATGTTTCACACTTAAATATAAATCAAGTATCTCCTCTGAAAATAACTCTGTGAGTCATGACTGTCTACAATGGGTGTAACACCCGAGTCCCACTGTCTGTGATGTTTTCAGAGTTTTCAGAGTCCTATCTTCACTTTGTTTACATCGCCAGGACGGCCGGCTGACTCCTCCCCTCACGTATAAAAGTTGTTTAATTGAGGGACTAGAGAAAAGAAGAATAACATACTGTACTCACTGCTTAACTGTGTTTCTAGATCACGCTCATTTCAGGTAAATTTACATGCAGTGTGAAGATACGAGCATAATAAAGATCGCTAGCATTAGCATGCTAACACAACAATGCAGCGCGAGTTGTTTTGGTTTCATGCTTGTGCTCAAGGGCGACATCTGCTGGATCAAAGAATCACATATAAAGCCTTTAAACAGTGATGCATCCTCTTTACATCGTTCAGATCTGTTAGATAAAGTATCACCAGCAGCCGGAGGGAAACACCTCTGCACAAACACGACAAACAGAGATCCATGTTATCGATCCAAACTGGATCCACTTGTTATTATTATAAAGGTTGATGGGACGACTGTTAATGAAATGGTCATTGCAGAGGAATGGTGAGAAAATGTTCCCATGTCAAGGTCAATGTGTTGACTGTGTG
>NC_083616.1:32212541-32217541 GCF_963584025.1 Labrus mixtus
AGTTGCACAGATGATCTGAAATGATTCAAGAGGAGAGAGGATCCAGGATTACTCATGAGGGAGGAATGCTCAGAGTTTCATTGTGCATGCTGCAGGAGGAGTGAGCACCACGCACTTCCTCTTCTTCTTCTTCTCTAAAACATTTAGTAATGAAAACCACAGGAAGTGTGTGACATGACTTTAAGGGAGGAGGGGGGGGCGACCTTCCTGCACACGCCTCGGCACCACATGCAGAAGAAGCAGCTCCGCCCTCTTTTAGGAGGCTGATTTGAACGTTGATTATTAAAAGCTGGATTCTCAGAGATGACACCATCCTACGTGAGAAGTGCTTTTTTTTTTTCCTTCTCTTGTTTTTCAGACAGTTACTCACTGAAATGTTAAAATGACTTCTGCATCTGTTTAGAGTGAATCACAGTGACATGTCCACATCCAAAGAAGCATCATGTAGACTGAGTTTGGAGAACTACAGATGATTTTTTGTTTTGTTTTTTTGTTTGTCTGCTCCATGTCTGTCCTGCATGATTTACATTTTTTATACGAACCAAATGCTGCTTTATGTGTATCCTGCAGTGTTTCTGTATTCTCTCCTGTGGCTGCTTCATTACTGTCATGATATTTCTATTTGTAGCTTTTAGAGATGTTTGAATTTGGGTTTTTTTAGGGAGCCTTTTATCAAATCTGGCCAGCGACAACAGATGAAAATAGAAGAAAATAGCCTTTTGGCTAACTCTGGAATATTTACCAAAATGTTTATTAATATGCAAAATTTAAAAAAAGTCTAATAATGAAACCTTTATCTTAACGTCTCACTCTTTCCTCCTCGGAGGACAGACAGCTTCAGTTGCAGACCCGCCTTCTTGACGGTTCAGAGCGACACAATCAGTCACAGTTTTTTACACTTTTGCATCAACAGAAACAGAAAGAGGACACGCCCTTCTGGCTGTGCGTCCCTTCCAGCTGCTTTTCTGAAACACTGCGAGCTCTGTGGACTCTGACAGATGTTTGAGCCCGGCCCGGGTCACAGAGCTCCTGCAGGGCTACAAATGTTTGCCACACAAACCCCCCCCCCCCCCCCCCCCCCTCCCTCCTGCTCCCTCCCCCTCGCCTTGGCTGACAGCGCTTTTTGCTAAAAGCTGCAGCTAATGGAAAGAACCGCTAATTGGCTGGCAGAGGAAGGGGGAGGCTGCAGGGGAAGTTCACATAAAAAGCTGTTTCAGGGACTCTTCAGTTCAGCAGCATGTTTGTGTCCCGACACCAAAAAATAAAAAAGCATCAGAATGTGAACACAACATGAACAGTGTGAGGAGACGTCATGTGATGTCAGCGTGGTTTAAACATCTCCCTCTCTGTCTGCACACTGAACACTTCTTTCCTAACACATTTTCCGTGCAGCTTTGCAGGAAGTTCACGGAGGTCTCGCTCTAATTTGTGACAAACTTCAATGAAACTGTTTTTGAGCGTCCAGCTCACGGCGGACGCCACATTCTGTTATTTTTACAGAAATAATCAGGGACAAACTCTGAAGTGACGACTGTGAGTTCAGAGCAGGAGAGACTTTAGAGCTTGAATCCTCCCTCGATGTTTTAACATGTGATATAATGTGTCACATGATTTTGATCATGTTCATTATGACTGAACCATTCTGCTGATTTAACTTCCACTTTCATTGTTTTTAAACAATTATTTGTCCTGTCATATTTGATCGTTTACTTGTTTTCGCTGCTCTTGAAGTTTCTACAACCTCTCCATATTACTCCAATTCAAACCAGGAACCTCCTCACAGAGAGACTCCTGACAGACGGGGATTCAAACCAGGAACCTCCACACAGAGAGACTCCCGACAGACGGGGATTCAAACCAGGAACCTCCTCACAGAGAGACTCCTGACAGACGGGGATTCAAACCAGGAACCTCTTCACAGAGAGACTCCCGACAGACGGGGATTCAAACCAGGAACCTCCTCACAGAGAGACTCCCGACAGACGGGGATTCAAACCATGAACCTCCTCACAGAGAGACTCCCGACAGACGGGGATTCAAACCAGGAACCTCCACACAGAGAGACTCCCGACAGACGGGGATTCAAACCAGGAACCTCCTCACAGAGAGACTCCTGACAGACGGGGATTCAAACCAGGAACCTCCTCACAGAGAGACTCCCGACAGACGGGGATTCAAACCAGGAACCTCCTCACAGAGAGGGTTAACCACTGTACCACAGTGCAGCCTCTTTCACTTCAAACACAGTAATGCACGACCTCGTGGAGGACAGAACTGATGGTTTATATTTCCTCTGTAATGTGAATCATTTATATATTTTGTGCATTTATTTGATTCTCCTGATTTTTCTGTATTTTGACTAAAACTCAGAACGACAAAGAAACTAGAGAAGAGAATCTTCAAACATTTATAAATAACAGCAGAGTGAAAAAAGTCTGTTTGAAACATTTTGAATTGATTGTAGTTAAAAACATGCAGGTAGGTAGGTACACACACACACACACACACACACACACTCCTATACACACACACACACTCCTATACACACACACACACACACACACACACACACACACACACACACTCCTATACACACACACACACACACACACACACACTCCTATACACACACACACACACACTCCTATACACACACTCCTATACACACACACACACACACACACACACACACACACACACACACACACACACACGCACACACACACTCCTATACACACACACACACACACACACACACACACACTCCTATACACACACACACACACACACACACACACACACACTCCTATACACACACACACACACACACACACACTCCTATACACACACACACACACACACACACACACACACACACACTCCTATACACACACACACACACACACACTCCTATACACACACACACACACACACACACACACACACACACACACACACACTCACACTCCTACACACACACACACACACACACACACACACACACACACACACACACACACACACACACACACACACACACACACACACACACACACTCACACTCCTACACACACACACACACACACACACACACACACACTCACACTCCTACACACACACACACACACACACACACACACACACACACACACACACACACACACACACACACACACACAGGAGGCAGACTCACAGAGTTGATGATGCCCTTCAGAGCGTGGAAGCCATCTTTGACAGGAAACACTTGGTCCTTGGTGTCGGCGATCTGAGCGAGCTGCGGGTGTGACGGGAGACTTTGAGTCAATAACGTGTTTGTGGAGATTGAACGCCGCTTTCCCTCCGTTTCTCTTTCCCTCTTTTGGGACTGAGCGCCGTCTCGTCTTTCATTCATTCTCGGGCAGGAGGAGACGCAGCAGATGGTGTGACTGTGGCAAACACTTTGCTCAACCATCAAAAAGAAAATCACAAACTGAACGCTTCCTTTGTCTCCGACTGAATAAGAGAGCGCGGACAGGCCCGCACATCAGAACCAATCAGGGACTTAGAGAGGGAAGATTCTGACCTCAGAGCCGCTCACACTCAGGCGTTAGATTTATGAACTAAAGAGGGGGAATTACTTCTTTAAATCACTCTGATTAACCCTTTCACTTCTGCCATGCATTTATTATTATATGTGTAAATGTCCCTGAATGACTTTTTGTGGAGGTTCAGACTGACCACAGAACACCATCATACAGTTTATCATTACTCCTGTACCATCTTCTTTTTAAACATTGTTGTATATAAACAACACAACTTCAGAAGGTCAACACTTTTTTATTTTTTATATTCAGGTCTAATTACAGATTTTTTCCCTCAACTGTTTAAAGGTTCTTGCTTTAAATGACACATATATTTTTATCCCTGCACGGGTTATGTACATTTCTTGTATAAGTCTATTTTTTAATTGCACAGTTTAAGTTTGATTCATCTAGGGGTATTCTTTAAATCTTTTTTTCAGGTTAATATATATGTATGGGGGGGGGGGGGGGGGTCGGTTTTGTGGTTAATTTGTAACAAATGTTTCATGTCATGTACGTCTTTGTAACCTGCTACTGGATGATTTGAATTTCCCTCTGGATCAATAATCTATCTACTCGTGCATGCATCCCGCAGACCGAGGGCGTATTTCCCACAATTTCCACCGTGTGTGGTCAGCGCCACGGTGATGTCTGCCGCACTGGGTCCTTTTCTGGAGCGTGAGTGCAGCCATGACAACAGGACGTCATTTTAATAAAGTGATGGAATACACGATCCTGAGTCTGTTTGTTGTGTTTTATTTTGAAATTGACTTCCTGTCCGGGTCGATCTATTCTGTTCAGCTTGATTTGTTCTTGCAGCGAGCTCCGTCAAAAATAGACTCTATTTACGCTCCAGAGACGGACCGCGGCGACCGATATGAAAACAGAGCGTTGACTAGAGTGGCAGCAAACAGCGGTGTGGTGTGCGGCGCTCTGTGGAAATTGCGGGTTACACTCTACCTGATGAAACTTGTGTCATACTGCAGGTGTTGTGAATCAAGCGTCATGAAGCATCACAGAAAACTTTAAAATAATCTTTTTTTTTGGTTGATTTGACTTTGAATCGTCGTTAAAATAAACAGCGATAAAACGTCTGCTCCGTCTTTGTTGACCAGCTTTTTTCAGTCTTCAGGGATCGGCTGCTCGCAGGTGTAATACCCCTTTAAGACGACACAGGTAACAGCTCTGATCTCACACGTGTTTACCTTTCAGCGTCTCCTGCTTTAAGAGGTAAACACTCGAGCATACGTCGACGACAGACGAGGTGTGTTCACATTAAGACGGCGGCTCTCTTACCTGCTGCTCGTCAAAGTCTTTGACTCCCACGCAGTAAACACGGGCGCCGTACTGCCTCGCCTCCTTAGCCTGCACGGGGACGTGGAAACAGGTTAGAGGTGGAGAAAAGAAAGACGAGAAGAAGAAGAAGGATGGAGTCACATC
>NC_083616.1:32222541-32285041 GCF_963584025.1 Labrus mixtus
CACCCACTCCCACCTGGTGCCTTTGCTATTTTCTTCAACCAACCACTCGATTCTGGCTGGGTCGCCGCCGTCTGTCCTGTGCTGGCAGGAAACGTTTTTGACTCAAACGTTATGCAAGCTCAACGTTCAAGACGCTTTTTTAATGAAATATGTGCAAAAAAAAAAAAAAAAAAAAAAAAAGGATGTGGTGGATTTTTTTACAGTTTGATCATTTGTAAAAACAGGTGTGAAGAACTTCAGTGTGAGCAACGCGCAGCAGGCTGGAGCTGATGTCATGTTCCCTCTTTAATCAACCACCACGTTTCAAACAGTCATTTTATTTTGAAGGGTTAACCCAGCGCCTCGTGTGGATCCATCAGTCACCTGTCAGTGCAGAGTGTGCATGCACAGAAAGTGTAGATTTCTGTTCCATGTTACTCTCACACCGTGCAAACTGCAGTTTCTGTTATTTTTTTTGTATTATGTAAATATGTTTGATTTTTAACTTCTTGTTATTTTTAATAATTATATTCCTGTTTCCTGTTTTTCTTGAGCTGTTGTAATGAAAACATTTCCCCCATGGGGGATCAATAAAGTTTATCTTTATCTTCTTTATCTTTATAGATTTGCTTTAATACAGTGTAAAGCTTCTGTACAGTTTATTTTAAATCACTTAGCTGTTACTACAACTTATTTATTTTTTATTTATTTTTAATTTGTACTTTTCTACTCTTTTTTCTTCTATTTTATATATAATTTTAACTTTTTTGTAGAAGCTGACTCAGGGAGAAACGCACAAAAATTCCAATGTACCTGTACCTGTGCAAATGGCAATAAACATCTATTCTATTCTAAGTGTCATTTCATAATATCTGAAGAAAACGTTGTACGACCACTTTGTGCACTCACCTCACAAATCTGTCGGTCAGGTTTTTCACAAAGGAGTAGATCTCGAACCAGTCGTTGGCGACACTTCCAGACCTGAGAGGAGGAGAGAGAGGAGTCAGCAGCTGGTCGGCGTGCAGCAGATTGAGTGCTGGGGAGTAAAAACACTAACTGTACAGTGTGTGTGTGTGTGTGTGTGTGTGTGTGTGTGTGTGTGTGTGCTTTGTAACACAGCCACAGTTGGACATTAACACCGGCCACATGCTGGATAATCGAGCTGAGAAGTCTGTGATCTATAGCAGCCACTAAAGCTGTTAGAAAACCTCCAATGTTCGCACGGGCGCCGTCTCGCTTACAGATCTGCGTTTTGGCTGCTGGAGAAAAAAGACTTTCTTTAAAAGACAGAAAAAAAAGAGAGAGAAAAATCATGAAACAATAACTTCATGTTATGAACAGAGGGACAGTAAGGGGACAGTTCTTCTTCTTGTGCTACAATCTGAACTCCACATGCAGCTTTTCAAAGTAAAACACCGGAGGCCTCGAGTGGAGCCGGATCCATCAGGAACACTCCGGTCCTCGTTCTCTCTCCTCACTCACTCTGAGAACTGATTTTAAAGATTTCCTTCCTCAATCACATCCGATCAGATCGAGTAGAAGGAGATCGCTCTGAAGGTTCAGGCCAG
This sequence comes from Labrus mixtus, assembly GCF_963584025.1. Lineage (NCBI taxonomy): Eukaryota > Metazoa > Chordata > Actinopteri > Labriformes > Labridae > Labrus > Labrus mixtus. The sequence continues at coordinate 32,224,089 of NC_083616.1, forward strand.
GACAACGAGGACTAGCAGTAGCCTCCTGGCCTTTTAATCTAAAGAAGACTATTTCTTTTTCGCTGTTTAGCACTTGGAAGAAAAACTGAGATCTGTACAAGTATAGTGTAGAATACTTCCTTTGAAAATTAGGGTCATTTCTAGCCCCCCAGTTTTTATTATAATTATTATTATTCTTATTTCGACCTCTTGTGAGCCATCTGGCCGCCTCACATCCTCGGGGTGTGGCTCTTCTTCTGGTCCAGACTGAAATCTAAAGGTGGGGACCCCTGGACTCTACAACGAGCTTCCTGAGGAGACGAGGACTCGCTGAATCTCTCTCTCACTCACTCTGGTCCTGAAGCTTCTGATGTCGTCTTTAGAGCCGATACTCTTTGATACCATCGATGGTTAAAATAAACAGAGGTGGTATCGTTTGAAACACGAGGTAACTTAAAGTAGATCGATCATTTTGACGACCTTACCCCCCCCCCCCCCCCCCCCCCCCCCAAGGTCCTGCACAGAAACAAGCTGACAAACGCTGACATTCAGAAAGACTTTTGACCAAAGAGACTCCTGCTGCACAACGTGATGACATCACACTGTTCTCATCAGAATCTGACCGAGGAGACGTTTAATCTGCAAACAAACAAACTTGAATCGAGCTCTCTGACTCCGCGTCGAGAAGAAGGAGCGCTCTCTGCAGCTGAGGCGTTTTCTCTTTTCACACACATGAAAGGAAGAAACTCTGTGCCCGACTTTATCCAGGGAAGGATCGCAGCTCGCCATCCTGTCGTTTAGTGATTATGAGGAGGGTGTGGTGGTTTTGGAAATGGGTCAGGGGAGCAGAGCGAGAGAGAGGGAGGAGGACAGGATGAGAAACAGTCCCTGTCAGAGCTGTGAAACTCCCCCCACAATGCACTGCAGCTCAGTGAGCATGACGCTGCTGCTGAATCTGTCTTTACACTTTGTGTGTTTGAAGTCTGAGAAACAGGAAGAGGAACATTACCAACAACACGGCCTCACCGTGATGTAACCCTCTGCTCCACACAACATGCAGACCACTGCTCAAAGATATTTCACGTTTTATTTTGAAGGATTATCCAGACTGGTTTTCACTCTGCAGACTTCTAAACAATATCAAAGCCAACAACATTCAAAGTTAGTCACTGTTTCAATCCTCTGAGGAGTGGACACTTCATGGTGCATCGTGGTGCACAGAGCTGCAGGAGCACCAACATGTCAGGCTGTGATCTTACTGATCTCACAGTTTAAGAAAGAGAAAAAAAAGACGGACAATAAGCAGATATCAATCAACCAATCAGAAGCGTTCAGCAGAGTGTTGTCGTGTTGAACAATGTTTTTGCACACTGCCTCATCCTCTCATATCAGTTCACTTCGTTCCCATCGATGGAGGGAAGTGTCCACATACTTTGTCCAAAGTGTGAGCCAACAAGCAACATGGTGACACCGTTTTAGAGCAAGACCGGAAGTGACCCTGCAAGTCAGGTCACAGAAAACTGTGTCACACCTGTAACCAAGCACTGGCCCGCCTCACCTCACATCTCAACCTGCGACCCATCTCACATCCTGTCCCAGGAAATAACTAGTTATTAATACAGGGGAGAGCGACATTTCAAAATAAAATACCATAGTTTCCATTGTTTTTATCTTCAGTTAAAGTGTTCAGATGTGTGAGACAGAAGCTCACACACTTTTTGGTTTCTTACTTACTTGTCTAAAACGAAGTAGAGGTCGTAAGCTCCGTGACAGGAAGCTTCTTCTGCCCAGCAGGAGGAAGCGAACATCCCGAGAAGAACTATCGCAACCACCGCCGAGCTCCACCGACTCCTCCCGGGGGGGGGTTCACCCTCCGCGGGGAAGAAACGGGACAACACCTTCTCCACCATGATCACCACAAACACAAATAATAAAAAACAGTCCTGTGTTTGAAGACAGCAGTAAATACGTGTTTTTAAGGAGCTTCACAGAGAGCCGAGCAGCTGATGCACATCTCTCAGAGAGAGAGAAGCTTCATGTCAAAGTTCCTCCAAAAACATCCGAGAAATAAAGGAAATCACCGCGTGACGTCATCAGCCGTAAAGTTTCTTCACCCTCAGCATCGTGAGTCACTGATCGGTCACACACACATCCTCAATAAAAACACACACTGATCCTGAGAACACACAGGAGAGACACTGAAGATCTGCTAACCCTGAACTTCAGCCTGAAAAGTTTGTGATGCCTTCAGGTGCTCAGGGGAAGCTCGTACATCCGAGTACTACAGGCCGGACTTTGATTTTTTACTGTTAATGATTATAAAACGTGAAAGTTAGTCCAACTCTTAGCTTTTAAAAGTCACTTAAACATCTTTTGTCGGCCTGGGAGGGGCTTCAGACTCTGTGAATCACTTCAACTTCACTTTGAATAAACTTTATTTATAAAGATCTGTTCATACATAAAAGCACACAGTCCAAAGTTCTGCAGACAGACAGGAAATAAAAACAGAAATAAACTACAAACAATAAAATTCTCAAATATGAAACAACAAGTTCATAAAATAAGCATTAAATTTAAGGTTTGTACGATCTCGAGCAGAGAAACTGAGATAGCTCCGTGTTCTTTTTAGCTGTCGTCTGGCGATGAAAACATTTCAGTCCTTAAATTTAAAGCATCACTTAAACAGGATGAAAGTACTGAAGTTTAAATATTTGAATCTCTGGTTTTTATAGTAACTTCCATTACAAACTGATTCACACTCTTATTTGTGACGATCTCCAGCACATGAAAGCATCCTCGTTGTTCTCCAGTGCGCATGCGCGAGTCCGAACCAGCTGTTGCTCCTCCGCAGAGCTGGAGGTCTCAGTGCACACACCCAAGAACATCTGTATGGTGTTTTTATACACCACTACTTCATGAAGTTACATAAACACTGATCACTGAGGTCAGAGGTCAGAGGTCAGCTCGGATACCCGGACTTTTATTTTGATTTAAATAAAGAACATTAAATCATCATCATTAAATACTTTCAGTTGTTCTTTCTTCCTGACTTCCTGTCTCTCTTCACCTGACCAATCAAAAAGAAGCATAAAATAACTTTTAAAATAATAATGTTTTATTTTTTATTTTGCTAACGAAACATTTGATCCTGAATTAACAAAACTAGCACTAAAAACATTTAGTCCTTATTTATTTCTGTACAGTGACTGTGAAGGGCGACAGCAAAAACTTTGAAAGAAGAATAAAATAATTAGCCTGAAATGAAATAAAAACATTTCAAGAAACTGAAAAACCTTTCAGCGAACATCAACATGTTTAAAAAAAACTCAAAATCATGTCAACGTAAAAAAAAAGTATTAAAGAAATGTTTTTTTTTTTTCAAAACTCAAAAACATTTCAGGAAACCAATAAAGATTTCATGAATTTAAAAAAAAAAATGAAATTTCATGAAACTTCAAACCAAAATAAATATTTCACCTTGTGTGTTTTTTTCCTTTTGAGAAATGTTTCTTGAAGTTGACCTTCAGGGCCACCGTACCTTTGACCAGCATGCTGACTACACACAGGGGCCCTTTCTGAATAGCCACAGTTCAGTAGTCAGTACTATTCAGTAGGAGTTTCAGTAGACTGAACCCTCGTGGTCATTCAGTGGTCATTTTTTGGGTCCACCTCAGTATACTGAACATTTCAGTATGGATACTAACTTCCTGGTTTCATGCAGTATGGATCGGATGCGTGCTTTCAGGAAATTAATTGTATTTTACCCACAATGCAGTGCGAAATTAAACGTAAATCGTCACATCACGTCCGCCTCCAAATCAAAACAAACGAGCGTGGATTAATTTAATCAATTTTCAATCTAGGGTTAAAGTCCCGACTGAAGTCACTACTTTAAATTAACAACAGAAAATAAAACAAATTATTATCATTATTATAAAACCTTTCCCCCTCTATTTAAATAATGATTTCACTATTTAAATGTGTCTTTATTGGTTTATTTTATATTCTGTATCTTACTGTCTTTCATTTGTTCTTTATGTACTGTATGTTATTTAGTTATTTAATCTTTTACTTGATTTACATTGTGATATTGTTTTGTTTACCTGACTGTATATGAGCATTACTCTTCTTGAATAAAGATAAACAAAAAAAACCAAAACAAAACGGGTGAATGCGGCCAGTTCGGAAATATCTGTCTACTGAATAGTAGGTACTAAACAGTAAACAGCAGATAGTAGATACTAAACAGTAAACAGCAGATAGTAGATACTAAACAGTAAACAGCAGATAGTAGATACTAAACAGTATACAGCAGATAGTAGGTACTAAACAGTATACAGCAGATAGTAGATATTAAACAGTAAACAGCAGATAGTAGATACTAAACAGTAAACAGCAGATAGTAGGTACTAAACAGTATACAGTAGATAGTAGATACTAAACAGTAAACAGCAGATAGTAGATACTAAACAGTAAACAGCAGATAGTAGATACTAAACAGTAAACAGCAGATAGTAGGTACTAAACAGTATACAGCAGATAGTAGATACTAAACAGTAAACAGCAGATAGTAGATATTAAACAGTAAACAGCAGATAGTAGATACTAAACAGTATACAGCAGATAGTAGATACTAAACAGTATACAGCAGATAGTAGGTACTAAACAGTAAACAGCAGATAGTAGGTACTAAACAGTAAACAGCAGATAGTAGGTACTAAACAGTATACAGCAGATAGTAGGTACTAAACAGTATACAGTAGATAGTAGATACTAAACAGTATACAGCAGATAGTAGGTACTAAACAGTATACAGCAGATAGTAGGTACTAAACAGTATACAGTAGATAGTAGATACTAAACAGTATACAGCAGATAGTAGATACTAAACAGTATACAGCAGATAGTAGGTACTAAACAGTATACAGCAGATAGTAGATACTAAACAGTATACAGCAGATAGTAGATACTAAACAGTATACAGCAGATAGTAGATACTAAACAGTATACAGCAGATAGTAGATACTAAACAGTATACAGCAGATAGTAGGTACTAAACAGTAAACAGCACAGAGAGTAGGTACTAAACAGTATACAGCAGATAGTAGATACTAAACAGTATACAGCAGATAGTAGATACTAAACAGTATACAGCAGATAGTAGGTACTAAACAGTATACAGCAGATAGTAGGTACTAAACAGTATACAGCAGATAGTAGGTACTAAACAGTATACAGCAGATAGTAGATACTAAACAGTAAACAGCAGATAGTAGGTACTGACTACTGACAGATTGAAGAGGTACTTGGTAATTCAGATACAGCCAGGGAGTCTTTGGAGATTATGGATTTCTATTTCTCGTTATTCAATCTGTTTCCATCGATTACAGTTTGGAGATAACACTAAATACTTGTACGGGAACATTCAGCTCTTTCTTTATAATTTATCATTTTTGTTCATCATGAGACTGAAGCTCTCGTTTGGACCGAGGCTCTCTCTACATCTGCAGCACACTTCATGATGAAGCGTAGGAACACGTGGCACACACAGACGGCCTCACAGACACTTCAGTGGAGACGGAGAAGTCGTCCTCCGAGCAGGAAACAGATAAAAGTCTGCTGGCAGGACGAGGTCAGGAAGAGGCTGCAGATGTGAAGTAAACCATTTCAGTCTTTGTGTTTCTCTCGCTCTGCTTTTTGTTTCTTTGTTGAAGGTTTTATAAGTCAGACGGGTGAAGACCCTCTGACCCTCATGTGGGGTCAAGAATAACTTTGTCCTCTGCTGCTGCAACAACACGCAGACGACAGACTGAATAACACACAGAGAAAAGCTTGAACCTGGTTATGTAGCGCCCCCTATGTGCAGAAACTAAAGTCCTTGTTGCAGCTGCTGGTCCGACCTCCGACCTTTACTGTGTCTCTTTCTGTCCTATCTCAGGGCTCGATCACGCAGACACACGTCTCCGCTCGCCCTATGTGCTGCAACCTCGCGTCTTGAGCTGAAAGTTATTATTATTTAACCTTTGTGCGTGCAAAAAAAGCTAGAAAAACGTCTTTTGCAGCAGCAGAGAAAAGCGCCCGGCGAGCCTGCTGTACCAGAAGAAATCAACGTTTTTGCTAGCGACGTGTCTCGGAGTGATCGAGCCTTAAAAGAGAAAAAAACAACCTTTGCAGCTGTGTGGTGATGTCCAGATCACGCTACTGAAACTTACATTTTCATTTAGTTTCATGTTATAGAATCCAGTTTTCCCTCTATTCCTGCGACTTTTTTTTGCCCTCATATTTAAGAAAGTGACCAATCGAGACACGATGCACCTCTGATGGAATACCTGCAACAGCCAATGAGAGCGAGCAGACCGATGTTCTCAGCCAGGATTTCACCTCTAATCTTTTTCTCTCTGACAGCCGGATGATGACGTCGATCGTCCTCCATGTTTGTTTGTCTTCCATCGTCTCGTTTGATGATCGAACAAGTTTCTCCCGAGGACTCGTTCAGTCAGCGGGTGTGTGGAGGAATCGTCTACTGTTTCTGTTCTGAGGATTATGGTGCGTTCAAGTTGATCTCGACAGTCGGAAATTCTGATTCCAGTCTGATACTTCACGAGGAACGCCCCCTGAAGTCAGAACTCGGACACTCATTAGCCCGAGCTAAAATCCAACATGGCGGCTCTGTGCATCAACAAAAGACACTGCAGGAAGCCGTAATGGCGTCTAACTTCTCTCCAACTTGTTACTGGAACCCGTAAACTCGGGCGTGGCGTCATCTGAAGCTCAGATATCTGACATTGGAGATAAATGGATCACATCTTTATAATGTTAACGAGGAAACTGTCCTCATGTCTGAGGTCTCCCATGTTTCTAACTCGGGTTAAGATTTGAAGATCGTCTGCAGCCTTAAGAGACGCTTTTCTCTTAAACATGAACAATCATTCTATCATTTAAAAACCTTTCTTTTGTTTTCCATGGTGACACAAAATGAGTCCTTTAAGGAGCCTGACAGATATGTATATGTATGCGCAGAGGAGCAGGGGGGATCTTTTTGTTTAACATTCAATTAAAGGAGCCTTTCTGCTCGGAGCACATTATGGAAGCTGCAGGTGTCTCCATCCTCCGCCTGCTGCACGGCTCATTGTGTGTTTAAATCCCCCAAACCTGGCAGCCTGCGTGCATCTCTCTGCTCATTGATCTGTGCAGGGAGCCGAACCTCCAAAACCTGGCAGAGCACCACCCGAGAGCTGTATGCCTTCCTCCTCCTCCTCCTCCTCCAACAACTCAAACGTCTCTCTGAATGTAATGTGAACATGTGGCTGAGCGTCAATCCAAAAACCTCCGGTCTCCGTGGAGGATGATGCAAATGTTCTCACAGTCGTATATGTTGACTCTGGATGAGTTAGTGTGTTTCTTAACTCCTGACAAACGTCCCTCCAGGCTACGATACACCTACCTGTGTTCAGGTGTATTCCAGGACAAACAGGAAATTCCAGGTTTGGATTTATCTGTCTCGTGTTTGAACACGGCGTGTGTGTGAGTGTGTGTGTGTCAGAGGATGTGACTTCAGGCAGTGGAATTTGATTGAATCACTGACACACACTGACAGATAAAACATGCTGCTATAGTACTGAGCTTCACCTGAACCTGCTGCTACAGAAACACTCACTGCAGAGGCCTTTAAAGGCTTTATATGCGATTTTTTGATCCAGCAGATGTCGCCCTTGAGCACCAGCATGAAACCAAAACAACTCGCGCTGCATTGTTGTGTTAGCATGCTAATGCTAGCGATCTTTATTATGCTCGTATCTTCACACTGCATGTAAATTTACCTGAAATGAGCGTGATCTAGAAACACAGTTAAGCAGTGAGTACAGTATGTTATTCTTCTTTTCTCTAGTCCCTCAATTAAACAACTTTTATACACGAGGGGAGGAGTCAGCCGGCCGTCCGGGCGATGTAAACAAAGTGAAGATAGGACTCTGAAAACTCTGAAAACATCACAGACAGTGGGACTCGGGTGTTACACCCATTGTAGACAGTCATGACTCACAGAGTTATTTTCAGAGGAGATACTTGATTTATATTTAAGTGTGAAAAATCACATAGAAAGACTTTAAAGGGTTGAAGCAACAATATGTAGGAATTCAGTTTGGTGCACTTTGGCGCACACCGAAGGTCTCTGATTGCAACTGCATAACTTGAGTTTGGCGACTTTCTGCACCAGGTAAAGCTGCTAAACATAAGACGATGACACTGGTCGTGCAATATGGTCGACAATCAGGTCGTACAGTGTGAGCCACAGACTGTAAATATAACAGAAGAAGTCTGAGTGTCGTCCCCCGTCTGTTCCTGCAGGGGGCGCTGGAGTCCCATCGATGGCGGTCTCCATGCGGAAATGCTGTCTCAGTCTAACTTTCAGTCAACCTAACAACAGGCTGAGAGCTGGAGCTGAGGCGGGTTTTAAACCTCCTGACAAACCGTTACACCGCGCCCACCTGTCAATCAGGTCAGCTACACGCCTTATTGTGAATAACTCTTATCCTTCATCAAATCAAAACTGATGAGTCATCAAAACATTCACCCCCTGTACAGTGTGTGTCCATCAAGACATGAGCTAATCACACCTATTTGGTTTTTTGAACCAGGCTGTAAACATGTTAATCTCTGCTGTAAAAACAGGCTTTTTAGAATGGGTGTGTATGTGACTTCCTGTGCTTCTGCAGCCAGCCTCTAGTGGACACTCCAGGAACTACAGAATTTTACACTTAGCAATTTTACACGGCTTCAATTTTCAACTCCACAGGTTACCGCTTGGATCAGACCCGGGCTGAAGAGAGCAGGATACCCGGTCTCATTTTCTTTTAAACTCAGATTCAGAAATGAGACATCCTTAAGTTGGACTGTAGACTGAACCTTCATTTTAAGACAAATTTAAGATCTCACTTTTGTCTCGCTTATCTTTTAGTTAAGATCTTGGATTGAGAAAACTCTATGAAACATCCAGATCTCCCTCAGGGCTCGCTGTGAGACTGAACCACGTTCACGTCTCTCTGGGACCGATGAGACCTGAGCTCCTTTTAGTCTCTGAGACAAAGATGAGACACACATAAGATGTTATCGTATATTTTACCTAAATCTTTGTATTTTTATTATCTCATTTTGTTCTCTCAAACAAAGAAAACCAAATCTAAACTCTTTGTGTAGAAACCCACGCTGTCACACCACTCCACATCCGCGAGCTAATTAGCACTAACACACCTCATCAAATCCAAACAGTCCAGAGAACAGCCACACACGAGTATAATTATCTGCCAAATCAAAGTCTAATTAGCTTTTAATTAGAATGTTAATTCTTTTGCACGCTGCTTGGTTTCAGTCTCTGCTTCCTAACGCGGCGGATCCCGAGCGAGTCTGCGTCACACAAAGAGAGGAGCAGGAAGAAACAGGCATGTAGAAACCATTACTGGGTTCATTTATGTGTTTATGAGAAGTCAGCGGCTCGAGGAAGAAGTCAAAGTGCACGGATTTGTCACGGGGCTCTAACACTGCAAAAAAACACAAATCCTAACACGTGTATGCGTCTCTGTTCTCCACAAAAAATATCTTAATCACACTGAATATGAGACACAATAACCGACAAGTCCAGAGGAAACGTCTTATTTCAAGTTATAATAATCCATAAATCAGGTGAGAGATGTTTGTGATGAGAATAAATATCCATCAATGAGTTGTTTGTGGGGTAGCGTGAAGGTGAAATCAAAAGTGACGGTAAAAACAAGTAATTTAAAGAAGCGGTGAAGTGTCGGAGCTCATCGACGGAGAACGCCGTGACGAAAAGGAAAAGTGAAGCGACAAACTAATCATTTATCAGATTCTCTTGTTTTTACTGATTTTACTGACGGGGTTATTCTCTCCATATCGAGCTCTGATGTCCTGAAGGTCGACTCGCTCGCTGTGAACCACGACATAAGGTGACCTTACCTTTAAAAGAAGAATGATCGACATGTTCCTCATAAATAAATCATAAAGTCTGTCCTGTGTAAATGTGTCTCTGAGTCATGACTGTCTACAATGAGGGAGAAGCTCGAGTCCCGCTGGCTGTGTTGTTGTCAGAGCCGTGTTTACATGGACGGGACGGCCGGCTCCTCCCCTTGTGTATAAAAGCTGTTTCAGTCAAGAACTAGAGAGAAGAAGAAGATACTCACTGATTATTTGGATGTTAGTAAGAGTTTTTAGATCACGCTCATTCTGTGTCAGTTTACATGAAATGTGAAGCTACGAGCTAACTAAAGAGTGCTAACATTAGCATGCTAACACAACAATGTGAAGCTATGAGCTAACTAAAGAGCGCTAACATTAGCATGCTAACACAACAATGTGAAGCTATGAGCTAACTAAAGAGCGCTAACATTAGCATGCTAACACAACGATGTGAAGCTATGAGCTAACTAAAGAGCGCTAACATTAGCATGGTAACACAATGATGCAGGACACCGGTGATTGCAGCTCGAGCAGTGGACGATTATGTCCGCCGCCTGCTCTTAATGGTGCTTAATTATGATGTGTTCAAAGTCATAAGTCCTTTGTGTGAATGTCGGTGGAGAGGGGTTGGAGGTGTGTCTCTGGAGGAGGGCGGAGACTTCAGTATGGAGGAGGCGTGGCCTAACAGCAGTTTGTTTTGGTCTCATGCTGGTGCTCAAGGTCGACATCTACTGGATCAAAAACTCTCACATTCTTCGTTTAAAGATTCACCCTCAACAACAGAAGAGCATAGAGACACGTCTTTACTTTAACGGCCCGATCAAACACTCAGAGACGCGTCGTCCTGAAGTCGGCCGCTCCAAAAACGCCGGAGCTCACTGGGGTTAAAAACAGCCTGGTAGCGCCTGTGGCTACATGCTACCAAATGAAAGAAGTGGAAAAAGAGGGATTTGAGCAACCGTAGAGCTCTTGTCGTTTCTTTGTTCTGTGTCATAAAAAGGAGGAAGTTAAGCCTCCTTCTGATTGGTTGCTTGACTTTTCTGTGCGTCAAAAAACCCCACTGGAAAACACTTTGAGCACATATGCATCCATATAACGATGGTTGGTGCTGTACCAGAGCGCTGACGGCGCCTCAACGTCTCGGTGTGATCGGGGCCTAAAGGAGACATCTCTGTCGTTAGGAAAAGAAGAAAAGACAATCAAGTCACCTCAAGAAAACAAACACAGGAAGTTTAAGTCCCAATGACAGCGACCTGGGGTGGACTAATAGCATCGATAACTCATGATTATCTTAATAACTGTTGTTTTAGCTCGCCGCTGTCCTCCGAGGAAGCATTGTTTGTCACTAATGGCGTCCTAAGTTGAAATTGAGCGGCTTGCCTGTAAACAAACAGCATCTATCAATCATGACCGCAGGCCAAGAGTGTGTGTGTGTGTGTGTGTGTGTGTGTGTGTGTGTGTGTGTGAGGGGTGGACAGCTCCTACACCTGCCTGATGTGTGTGAGTGTTCATTAAACACACAGTGACGACCTCTTCTGGTTTTAAAGGAGTCGTTTTTCACCTGTAGCAGCGTGCAGACTCATCAGGTGTAACGCCGCCATGTTGGAAAATCTGAAAGATATTTATTATTAATTATCGGTTTGATGATCAGAACGACTTCTGAGACGTGAAAGTGTTTTACTGCTGAATTAAAAGGACAAGGAGACACTTATAATTTATTATTTTTAAAATCTAAACGTTGTTTCAATGATGTGATTTCAGTTTTCTGAGTTGAAACTTGAAACTCTGATGACGTTAAAGCGGTTGAATTCTTTGAATTGATTCGACTATAAGACTTGCATAACAACATGAAGAAATCTGTCACCAACATTGCACCACAGCTACACAATGAGGGGGGGTTTCCCCAAGAATGGAATGCAGCTGCTTGTATCTCCATGACTGGTTCCTCATGTTCTCCCTCTATCTGCTCCATCTCATCGTCTCATTCTCAAAGCATGTAGCTCTGATGAGATATAAAAAGTGTTGTTGCTCGGTGAAGTTAGCTCTTGTTAGCTCTTGTTCAGTGTGTTAATGTGGAGAGAAGCTACCTGCACCATTCCTCTGCACGGAGCTGACTGACAGGGCTTTTATTTTGAAGGCCCAGAGAGGTGGAATTGTTTTCCTGATCACTGGACAGTTTGAGCGTCACATCTCTTATAAATACCGCGGCGCAGTTACCACCAACTCTCAGCGGATGCTCACTATTCAAGCTAACTGTGTGTGGATGTTAGCGCCCCCTGTTGGTGAGTTCGACTCTTTCAGTGAGGCTGATTCACAGAGAAAGAGATGATTGTTCCTCTGAATAACTGAATAAAGGTTCATTTAAAGACGTCATATTATGCCCTTTTTGGGGTTTGTATATTTAATCTATGTACTAAAGTACGTTCACAATAGAGTTTTTCATGTTTTCATGTACTGCCGCTCCATGCACCGGCTCTCTTCTGACTCTCTCTCTAAGGCTCTGAAGTGCCCACGTTCAGAGTCCACACGTGTGCCAAGTCTGATCTGATCAGCACGGTTCTCAGAAATGTCACGCCTCTTTTACCATATTGGGAATGCAGCCACTCTGGCTCCGAGGGGAGCATAAACATTAGCGCCTTAGCACTACTGTGCTACCGCAGGCTACGGCATATCGTGGGCGTGCTACAGAAGTTAACGGGCGTGCAACATGAGCTGCAGGGCTTGCCACAACGAGCCAATGGGCTTAGATCAGTGATCTCACACTGACAAGACGTCACATTGGCAAAAATTTTTTCGAGGGGGGCTAGAACCGAGCGTTACCTGCAGCTAATGCTACAGCTAACAGGAGGACGTAGGAGAAGCTGCGTTTCCGCGGACTTTGAATTTTTGCACATAGATGTGCCTAAACATGCACAGGACACTTGGAAAACACACTAAAGAGCATATAAAACCAGAAGAAGAAGAATATGGGACCTTTAAATACAAACAGAAGTGTTGCACAGCTACACAATGAGGGAGTTTGCTCCGCAGCGGAGTTAGGGGAGAATTTAACGCTTTCCATGTGCCGTGTGAATCAGGCAATCTCTTTTAGCCTCATTTCTTTGGGGGTTAGGTTAAGCCGGCGAAAAGCCACAAAATCCTTCAGTGACTCAGACACTGAACGTCAAAGCGGCCATGTTTAATTTAGCATAAAAACATGGTCATATGTGGCTCACGAGACGCCGTCGTCACAACGATGAAAACAGTCTGAATGTCTTTGTCAGCCTGTAACTTCACATCATGAAGATGTTTGTTTGAGCTGATGTGTTTTGGTGCGTCCTCCTCTGCTCCTCGCCACGCCGGGGCCTCGCTTTAAGCTCTCTGACTCTGCGCTCCTCGGAGGCAGACGTTCAGGCGGCGGCGGCGTCCACATAATGAAATGAATCCATATTTGATCCTCTCGTCGTCTCCCCTGTAATTGTTCCTGATTCCTCCTTTGTGTTTCACGCTTCACTCGCCTCTCACATCAGGGCCGGTATGAAGACGTGCCCGTCCCGCCGTCACTGACAGCAGAGTTCACTGATTAACAAATTAAGGATCGTCTTCGCCTTAATCTGTCTTGAGGCTTTTTTTCCGTCGGCTCGTTCAGGAACATGTTCGGCACTGACAGCACCTCGGCCTCCATGTTTAATTGGATTAGAGTGGAATTGGGATAAATACGCTCTCAGACGGCGAGTCGGGAGGATGGATGGGGGGGGGGAACAGGTGATGAAGTCGTTTCAACTTCGCAGAGATGTCAGAGATTTCTTTGGCGTGGAGTATCATGGGAGGAAGTGAAAGCTTGCGTGAGAGCGTGTGGATTCATCAGAGGTTTCCTGATGTTCAGCAGCGAGGAGGGGGCTGAGGAGGGTCCCGTTAAATTCATCAAACCATGAACATGGTGGAATATTTGAGCGTCTTCTGAACCTGTTTTCATGATGACTTCAATGAAATCTGAAATATCTCAGAGTTATTTTCCTCATCAGAATGAGTTGATCTTAAAATATTTAATCACTCTAACGATCATTTCTCTTTAAATGTAAAACCATTTGAGCTTCACCTTGTTGGTTCTAAGTCACATTTTATGTTCAGTCAGTAATAAAAAAGGTTAAACAGCATTTAGAACAAACGTCTCTCTTCGTCTGTGGATGTGAAGTCACTTTATGTTTTTACCTCTCACCTCACATTCCTCCAAAGGAATCTGCTTTTCTTAGAGTTTACTGCATGCTAAGATGATAGATAAGATGGTGATAAGATAAACATTAAACCATGGTTTCCTCATACGACACTTCACTCAACGGTTAACCAAGAGTTATTTAAAACCTTTCATGCAGCTAACATACTGTTAGCACGTAGGGGAAAAGGGAAGTCACATCAAGAACCAGCTGTTGTTAAAAATAAAGTTTGAGCTGATTAGGCAAACTGAAAGAGATCATTGAGAACATTGTGTCCCATAATCTGAGTAATGATATAAACAATACCAAAGAAGAAGAACTCATGACGGTTACAAGCTTTAATTCACCTGACGGGCGAGGAATCAAAAATAGTTTAGACCTGACGACCTCAGAGAAACAGAGATATGAAGATAAACTGAGGGTTTCGATGGGGGCCAAAGAGGACAGTGAAAAGAGTAGGAAATTGGAGAATGACATGCGGGACAGGAACCTGGGCCATCCGGTTGGAGGACTACAGCTCCCTAAACATCAGGAAAAAACTGTTAGCTTAGAGTCTTAAACAAAGAGAGAAATGAGCTCTAGAGAGTTTTTGTACCAGACTGTAAACACGTTTATTTCTGCTGTAAAGTTAGACATTTTAACATGGAGCTCTATGGGGACTGACTCACTGCAGGAGACAGACTCTAGTGGACACTGGAGGAACTGCAGCTGTAAAGTTAGACATTTTAACATGGAGCTCTATGGGGACTGACTCACTGCAGGAGACAGACTCTAGTGGACACTGGAGGAACTGCAGCTGTAAAGTTGGACATTTTAACATGGAGCTCTATGGGGACTGACTCACTGCAGGAGACAGACTCTAGTGGACACTGGAGGAACTGCAGCTGTAAAGTTAGACATTTTAACATGGAGCTCTATGGGGACTGACTCACTGCAGGAGACAGACTCTAGTGGACACTGGAGGAACTGCAGCTGTAAAGTTAGACATTTTAACATGGAGCTCTATGGGGACTGACTCACTGCAGGAGACAGACTCTAGTGGACACTGGAGGAACTGCAGCTGTAAAGTTAGACATTTTAACATAGAGCTCTATGGGGACTGACTCACTGCAGGAGACAGACTCTAGTGGACACTGGAGGAACTGCAGCTGTAAAGTTAGACATTTTAACATGGAGCTCTATGGGGACTGACTCACTGCAGGAGACAGACTCTAGTGGACACTGGAGGAACTGCAGCTGTAAAGTTAGACATTTTAACATGGAGCTCTATGGGGACTGACTCACTGCAGGAGACAGACTCTAGTGGACACTGGAGGAACTGCAGCTGTAAAGTTAGACATTTTAACATGGAGCTCTATGGGGACTGACTCACTACAGGAGACAGACTCTAGTGGACACTGGAGGAACTGCAGCTGTTGTTCACAGAGTAGACGCAACGACGTGACTGATTGCAAAAACACAGCAGTAGCAGCTGTGCTCACTCAAGGTGATTTTATTAAACAACCAATCCAAAGTAAATGTACACACCCACATTACTTGTCGCGTGCCAGTTCAATCAGTGCAATCAATAAAGAAAACAAACAGGAAACAAAATCATAATATACAATGAGAGCACACTGTTAACACCCCCACTTGCTCTCACCTTGTTGACATAGAGTGTCAAATCATTTTCCAAAAATAAATGCATCAAACTTCATCAACTTGCACTTGGTCGCAGGCTTTGTCAACAAATCTGCTACCATCTCATTAGTGGGACAATACACCAATGTAACTGTGCCATTATTTATAGAAGACCTAATAAAATGGTACTTGATGTCCACATGTTTGCATCTTTGTCTGCTCACAGGATTTTTTGCTAAGGCTATTGTACCTTGGTTATCTTCATGTACCTTAGGTGGTGAGTACTGACATTTATCAAGATTTTCCAACAGCTGTTTAAGATAGAGACACTCCTGTATGGTTGTAGCTAGGGCTATGTACTCTGCCTCACAGGTGGACAGTGCGACAGTTGGCTGTTTCTTTGTCTTCCATGAAATCAAAGCACCACATTCAGTTAGACTTACACAATAGCCAGTTGTACTACGTCTGTCATTACTAGCTGCCCAGTCTGCATCACTGTATGCTCTGATTCCCAGTGCCTCATCACTTTTTCTGTAACACAGCTCTTTGTCAATTGTACCTTTAAGATACCTCAGTACATGTTTAACTGTGGCCCATTGCTCAACAGTTGGCTCTGTAAAATATTGTGACAGTTTGCTCACCACAAAACCTATATCAGGTCTAGTACAGATTGTCAGATATATGAGGCTTCCCACTGCCTCTCTATATAGTTTAACATCAATCAACTTTTCAGCATCATTTGTATAGTCAAGTTTTTGTTCACAAGGAGTCAATCTCGGTTTGCAATTCTGCATGTTAAACCTTTGTAATACTTTTGACACATATCTTGCTTGGGACATTCTCACACAGTTGTCACTCTGGTTGAAATCAACACCTAGGAAATACTTTAGTTTGCCCAAGTCCATCATTTTGAATCTTTCCGTAAGCATGTTCTTCACATGTCTGAGAACATTCTCATCACTTGCCGCAATCAATAAATCATCAACCCATATCACAATGATAACTTTTTCATTGGGTGTTTCCCATGAATAAACACAGTGGTCAGCTTGATTCTGCTCAAAATTGTTTTTGGTCAAGTACTCATGTAGTACCTTGTTCCAATTTCTGCCAGATTGTTTCAACCCATACAATGATCTTTCCAATTTACAAAACAATTTTTCATTTGTGCCAGATTTTATTTCGTAGCCCTCTGGCTGTTCAATGTAAATTTCATGATCTATTGGTGCATTTAGATAGGCAGTTTTTACATCCATTTGGTGCAGAATCAGATTTTCTTGTGCTGCTTTTTGTATTATCACTCGGATACTTGTCAGATTAGCTGTAGGGGAAAAGGTCTCTTCATAATCTACACCTCTCTTCTGACTGTATCCTTTAGCCACGTAACGTGCTTTGCACTTTTCAGATCCATCCATGTTGTTCTTGATCGCGTAAACCCACCTACCCCCCACTGCTTTCTTACCTTCAGGCAAGCTAGTTAGGGTAAATGTGTGATTTTCTTTAAGTGACTGCATCTCCTCATCCATAGCAGTGACCCACTCTTTTGATCTGTCTGAGGTTACAGCTTCTGTGAAAGTTACAGGTATATTACATGTCACTCTATAACAGTAATCTATGTTAATCTGAACCTGATCAGTTTCTTCATCAGATGCCTGTTGAGAAACACAGTTGTGGAAATAGTCTGGCCTCTTCCTTACTCTAGAAGGGTACCTTGTAGGCTCAGGCATAGATTCAACTGTTTGGGTCTGAGGACTACTTCTCAGTTCCTCCTCTTTAACTGAAACCTGGTCACTTGCTGGACTTGCATTTACATCCTGCCTAGTTATAGGCCTATTGACCTTCTGCTCAAGAACATCATCACCATCCTCAACAATGCTAGTTTGAGTCTGTTGCTCAACACTGGTCTTAGGAAGAAACTTGACTAATCTGTGCTTTTGCACTTTCCTGCTGTCAGGAAAATAAACCATGTAAGCTGGACTGCTTTTATCATAACCGATAAAAACACCCCTTTCACATCTTGAATCCAGCTTTCTTTTATCTTGTTTATAAGCAAAACACTCTGAACCAAACTTTTGCATCCTGGATAGGTTGGGCCGTCTCCCCGTTAACATCTGAACTGGAGTCTGTTTGGTGCGCGTATTAAAACACCTGTTCCTGGTTATGGCTGCTGTCTGCACCGCATAAGGCCATAAACCTTTTGGCAACTCACTCTCTATTATCATGCACCGTGCCATGTCAAAAAGTGTACGCCAATTTCTCTCTGCTGTACCATTTTGGTGGGGAGAATATGGCGCAGAGGTCTCGTGTCTAATACCATGCGTAACCAACAAAGTTTTGTAAGGATTTGAAGTAAACTCAGTGCCATTGTCAGATCGAAGACGTTGAATTTTACCATATGGCGCCGTATCGGCAAGAAACCTCTCTGTTGCTTGTAGTGTATCACTTTTACGCTTAAGACAATATACAAACACGGCACTGGAAAAATCATCAGTGAATGACAAAACATATTTGTATCCCTCTCTGGACTCTGGGTGAATTGGACCGGCCAAATCTGTGTGAACTAGCTCTAGAGGTATTTTGGCCCGCACATCAGGCTTTCGGTTTCGGCTTTGCGTAAACTTGCCTTGGATGCACACTTCACAAGTTTGATGTTTGTTTACTGGACCTTTAATTTTCATGCCATCAACAACCCCTTCTAACCTCTGCACATCATCAAAATTACAGTGCCCTAATATCTCATGCCATTGCTTTAAATCATAACAGCCATTCAATCTGTCATCACATCCATTAGGTACTGTATGCAAGTAATATAGTCTATCATGTACGTGAATGGGAAATTTTGTACCATCATTGTGCACCAGAATGTCCTCGCCTTTCTTGAAAGTCACGCATGCCCCGCTGGAAGCCGCTGCTTGCACCGAGAATATATCCTGTGGGTAAGAGGGAATGTAAAGCGCCCGTCTCAGCGTTGTTTTGAGGTGACGTCCGCGACTGTCCACCAAGCAGATCTCAGCATCACCTCTGCGCTCTGCTACTCCCCTGCACCTTGTGCCGTCAGCCAGCTCCATGCAATGAGTCCCGGCCTGGAACTCGTCATCGAACCTCTTGAACCTGGAGATGTCGGTGACAATATGCGAGGTTGCCCCGCAGTCAACCATCAGGCCCCTCGCGTCGACACCCTGGTTGCTTGGCTGGAATCCTGCCGCCCCATCGGTCACCAGGAATACGTATTCGTCGGTCCCTTCATTGGTGCCGGTGGCTCTCCATGTTGCGTCCTGGCGTCGTCTCCTCTTGCAGTTTACATCGCGATGAGTGTTGCTCTTGCATTGGCTGCACCACAGTTTGCGCTGACAAGCGCGAGCAATGTGTCCCTTCTGTCCGCACCTGTAGCACACCACGTCCGCTGCAGCCCGTTCAGCTCCCCGTTCAGTTGAGCCTCCACTTGCGGGTCTCGTAGGCCTCTGTCTTGTACGCACAGCCATTACATTGTCCTCTGCTGCTGGAGCACGCATCTTTTCAATGTTCTCGTAGCTTCGAAGCTTTGTTTTGAATTCTGCAAACGTTATCCGGTCATCCGATTGCGTAATATGGATGGCAAACTGTTTGAAAGTTTCAGGAAGCCCCTTTAGAACCATAGCCACCAACAGCCCGTCATTCAAAGTCTCTCCAGAACTCCGTAATGCTGTGATAGCAGTTTCTGCACGGATAACATATTCAGTCACATTCTCGCTGCTTGATTTTTGAAGCGAGGTCAGCTCAGTATAAAGACTTATTATTCTCGGCTTTCCTTTACCTGCATAATAGTCTCTCAAAATCTTTAGCGCTGCGTGCCCATCGTCAGCTGCTTCTCGCATTACAAGCGACAAACTTTTATCGTCCAAGAACTGGATCAATTCTGCATAGGCCTCAGCATTTGAGGCCGCTTCTTCTGGTGTCTCCACACCCTCGGGCTCCGTGGTAATAATCTTTTTCAGGCCTTGCAGCCGGAGGTGTCCCAAAAACTTCACCTCCCAAAGTTCATAACTCTTTTCATCCCCGTCAAATAAAAGCCTCGACCAGCGACCGCCAGGTTCTGTTCTTCTAGGCGCACTCATGACGTTACTTCAGTACGTTAAAAAACAAACAAACAAACAAAAAACTCTTGACTTTACTTAGCTGGGCCCATAACCTGTTCACAGAGTAGACGCAACGACGTGACTGATTGCAAAAACACAGCAGTAGCAGCTGTGCTCACTCAAGGTGATTTTATTAAACAACCAATCCAAAGTAAATGTACACACCCACATTACTTGTCGCGTGCCAGTTCAATCAGTGCAATCAATAAAGAAAACAAACAGGAAACAAAATCATAATATACAATGAGAGCACACTGTTAACAGCTGTAAAGTTAGACATTTTAACATAGAGCTCTATGAGGACTGACTCACTGCAGGAGACAGACTCTAGTGGACACTGGAGGAACTGCAGCTGTAAAGTTAGACATTTTAACATGGAGCTCTATGGGGACTGACTCACTGCAGGAGACAGACTCTAGTGGACACTGGAGGAACTGCAGCTGTAAAGTTAGACATTTTAACATGGAGCTCTATGGGGACTGACTCACTGCAGGAGACAGACTCTAGTGGACACTGGAGGAACTACAGTATATTAGGAGCTGTGTTTTTTTGCTGTATTGTCTGTTTCTTGTCTCTGTTCTGTATCTGTTCTATCGTCACCATCTGATAAATCTGTGACTCTATCAATATCTCTGTTTTCTTGTCATGTCCTAGATATCAAAATAAATGTAATCATTTCACACTTTAAACGCTCGTAACAGAGAGCCTGAGGGGAAAAGAAGAAACAGCAGAAAAGAAAAACAAGCGTGTCGTGGAAAATCAAACCCCCTGAACAACTTCATGTCTGTGTTTAATAAACATGTAAATATTTAACTGCAAATTAAATATGAATGGATGCTTTGGATATCTCTGCCAACAAACATGAACGTCTGTAACTCGCCCGTCTTTCATGATGTGGGATCACAGCCCAGAGACGGTCTGATCTGGGTCTCCGGTTTGACTTTTGCTACGGTCACCTAGCAACGTGTGCAGTTGATTTGTGTCTGCGACTTCTAATTGGTTGACAAAAAGATCAAGGTTTTTGGCTTCACTTTGGATGGAAATTCATGTGACCATCGTGTAAACTAATCCTGATCAGGTACGGAAAATTCAACACAATCCGCTCAAACATGTTGTGGTTTGGATTAAGATTTAGCTTCTGTTTGTGGTTAACTGCTAACACGGCTAACAGAAGGACGTCAAAATGTCACCAAAGCGATGATCGATGAATCCCAAACATAAAATAAGTTTGATCCCTGAATTAGTTTGTGGTACTTCTAATGGAAGATAACTTCAGCTAACATCACTTTGAAGGATTATTTCACTTCTTCAGAAATATATCAGGTTTCTTCTGTTCAGCTAGCCTAGCACATTGCTAACCAACCTGGTGAAGGGAACATATACCTCTAAGACTCAAGAGTATCTTAAAAGCTGAAGATGCTTTTAATTTATTCAAACACTGTTGTGTTGTTGATGGATGAATATAAATCTTTACACAGCAAACTGAGAAACAGTTTGTACCTGCTTCCTCTCTCAGTTCAGACACCGCTGCTGGTCTGTAAAAAACACAACCATCAGATTTGATCCGTCTCATTGCTCTGTCTCACACTTTAACTGACTCGTCATAAAAACAGAATCGACAGACTGTTGATCTGTGCGTCACACAAACCTCCTCCTTATGAGCTTACTTTTGGCTTTGTCACTTTCATTTAAAATGAATCCACAATTATTTTTTTTAAAGGCTTTTAATACAAATCTGAATAACTAACTCTCGTTGAGAGCGTTCAGGGACGTCTACTCCCTCCAACTGAAGCAGATACACAAAAACAGAAGCATTTTTAGGTTTTGTTTTCACAAAAGTTCTGCATTCAGACCCTGTTTTTAAAACAACCACTTACACACAGATTCACTAAAAGTACTGTATAAAAAACCTGCTGTAGTACACATGCCAGGCCAGTAGTTGGCGTTGTGACTTTGTAATGACACAACACGTGCATGCTCACATCCTGTTCCTTCTACAGAGCGGTGAGGTGTAAACATACAAACAGATGCATGTTCGGTCTGTCTCCGCTCCGGTCCGGCACTAGAGCTGATAGGTTTTCACTTATTTTTTTTATTTTTTTTTTACATTTTATATTTTACATTTTTAAATTCTATTTTATATATTGTAATATCTTCATATTCTGTATTATTTAAGTTGTTGCTAGTTCTGCTTTATTTCCTTGTTAATTGTTTAGCACCAATACACCAAGTCAAATTCAAACACAAAATTTGTGTAAATGTACTTGGCAATAAACCCCGATTCTGATTCTGATTCTGATTCTTTATTCAGTGTGTGTTCTTCCTCTGGCTCTGCTGCAAAACAACATTAAAACATCCAGATAATTTTCATAATAAAACACTCTGCACGGAGGACACAGCCGGTGGGTGTTGACGGACGAGGATACATGGAGCGGAGCGGACATGCAACACACAAACGTTTGTGTTGACGGACGATGAGTAGGTTGAACAGATTAGCGGTTAGCATAGCCGATTGAACATTGTTCAAAAAGGAGTCCCTGTTTGAAATAAAGTCAGATTAAAGATTTTTAAAAAAGAGGAAGAGGTTCAGTCATTTAGCTCTAATAAATGTCCTGATGTCAGGGAGTCTGCTCAGAGATTGAAGAAGAGTCTGAGTCAGGAACTTTTCTGTGTTTTGAAGCATTTCATCACATCGGGCTCATGATGTTGTTTAAAATCCCCAAAAAATC
The DNA here is from genome assembly GCF_963584025.1 of Labrus mixtus. NCBI lineage: Eukaryota > Metazoa > Chordata > Actinopteri > Labriformes > Labridae > Labrus > Labrus mixtus. The sequence continues at coordinate 32,246,694 of NC_083616.1, forward strand.
ACAGAAATGTTCTCCTAATAAACCACAGAAACACTGAAATGATGAATGATGAAACTTCCTCCTACGTGACCTGATCATCGAAGCTCCTGGGAAATTATTAAGAAATAAACCAAATACACTCTCAGCAGAATTCAAACTTCCTTAAAGGCAGGGTTGGTCATTTCCTCCAGATCCACTTTTTCAGATTCTGGTTAATTGTCTTTAGGTCCTGACAGAAATTAATAACTCATGTTCTCTGAAACAGGAAAGAAGAAAATCCGTCATCTGTATCAGTTTGTAAGTCTGTAAAAACTTTGACCAATGTCTGCCACGAGGTACCAATCTGATGAACCAATCAGACGCCTCCCTGTCTCCCTGCTCGCGCTCTACCTCTTAGCGTGCTCTAGCTCACACTCAAAGCATGTCACTGATGACTTTAGGAGTTTATACTGAGAGTTTACTGACCGCTGAATGAGACATGAGACGACGTAGTTTCTACACAATGACAGAGATGAGCTGAGGTCCACTTCTGGAGAAACTGCGCTCGTGCATGTAAGTGAGGGGGCGTGGCTTTAGAGGGAGCACAGAGGGGAGGGGGTGCAGACGGAGCACTGAGGGAATGCTACTTTCAAAATCATGCTAGTTTTTCAAAAATTACCAATCCTGCCTTTAACTTTAATTTCCTGTATTTCTAAGATCTTTGAAACAGGTCGTTCTGGTGAACTCTACGCAGATGACGTTAGGCTGTTTGTGTGAGTGTTACTGAGAACTCTTTGGCTTTGCTTCTTCAGACGAGGAGAAATAAGACGTCTACAAACCAACAGATTGATGTCATAGGAAGTTAAGGAGTTAAAGAGTCAGTATTTTAAAATTAATTTACTCTTTATTGAACCAGGTTTGTAAAACTGAGATCTGAGACCTCCTTCACAAAGAAGACCAGGCCAGCACACTTAGAGTCTGGAATGAACAATAATGCATTCATATTCTTTTCTCTGTTACCTCTTTTACAAATCATATTTTTCTCCTGCAGAAAACCTTTTTCTAACCTTTGCAATATTAAAATTTCTGCCTGTGATGTTCATATTTATATTCTCTACTTGTAACAAACTACTTTTTAACTGTGAAATACATTTGATCTGCATTACATGAAGCTTTAGCGTGAGGTCAGTCAGGAAGACTTTATCTCTGCCTACACAGTCGGGTCTTTCTCATTCATCCCTCTCTCGCACGCTCACTCACATTTCCGCTGTCATTCTCTCGAGCTGTCATTTTCTGGGGCCCTCATTGGGTAATCAACTGTCTCATCAGCTGGCCTCATCTAACCAATTACATGACGTCCCTCCCTCGTTGTCAGCCGATCATCGCTCTGCTCCCCTTTTAAATATGATCCTTTCTCTGCCTTTAGTTCCTTCATGTCGATGTTTTGTACGCCCCTCCACCTCCCCATCACCGCCCGTCTTCAAAAAATCATCATCTATCAATTCTTCACCCATCCGGTCTCAAGTCAGCATCTCCACCACGAGGGTCTGGACTCCATCCGGTCTCAACAAGTGCAGCTCACCATGAGGGCCTGGACTCCATGGGGGGTTTATTCTGCGGCGGCCCAGAAGGGACATTCTCCAAACACATCAGACCCCCCATAGAGTCCAAGTGCCAAAGACCTTCTGTCTGGACTCATTTCCATGATTTCTAATGCAATTAATCATTTTTTTTATTCACTTGTCTCTCCTGATTGAAATATGAATTGTCTCGCTTCACCTAATTGAATGCAAGTTGTTTATTGATGATGAATGGTAACAACAATAAAGGCTTTCTATTCTATTTCTAAATCAGAATCTAAAACCACCGTCAAGGGCGTAGTGTTGGTAAGTTTTCTTCTTATTTCCACCGAGCTTTGTTTGCAGTTTTTCAGCTCATCAGAATATTTGTATCAGAGAGGCAGGCAGTGCAGTGGGGTCATCTATACCCCCCCCCCCCCCCCCCTCCTTTTGGAAGGAGATACAGGACAATCAAAACCAACACCAACAGACTAAAGAACAATTTCCCTCCACAGGCAGTAAAATGTCAGTAAAGGTCATTTATATAATTAGTCTGCATTGAAAACAAGCAACGGGAGACTAATCTGTATTCATACTCTAATAAATGCATGCTGAAGATGTGTGAAAGCTTAAGCATGAGTTGGTCTAAATAACTATGTGACAGTGTCATCAGCATAGAGAAGAAAGCAGATTTTTGAGTATTCTGTACTTCTTCAAGTAAAAAACAAAAAAACTGGGCCCAGATCTGAACCTTGTGGGACCCCCCTCTTAATTAGCTAATTCTTACTGAAAAGCTCAGGTTCTTCCAACGACACAGTTGCAAACCACCAAGATGTATACAGTAAGGATAACATGGTCCTTACCAACCTCTATTGGCAAACTGCTGCAACTGCAACAAGCCTGAGAGAGTGATTGATGCCTCCATTCATGGATCACCAAAAGTTTGAAGTTCTGAAGTAGAGTACAGACACGGAAATCAACCCTGTAATAAAATCCTATGTTGAGGGAAGTGGTTCCCATGAAGGTGTGTCGATGTTTTCTTTCACTAGTCCCCTCTCTAGGTCCAGATTTAGAGTCAAAACTCGGGCTGTCCAGAGTTCAGATTTTGCTTTGAGAGTTCATGATGGAGAATTAGGGTTAGGGTTACATCACAAACCTGAATGTGTGTTTGACTGAATGAGTACATAAGAGGTGGAGACACAGTGAGGGGAACACAGAGAGACAAAGAGAACGAACAGAGAAAGTGCATCCGCTGAAGTGAAACCAAAGAGGACGAGTCTTTCCATTAGCTGTTGCTTCACATGTCAGGCTGTGGCGCGGCTCAGCTCTGACGCAGGCTGATTGGTGAAGGCCACCCCGTTACAGTTTAATGACCATCCCATAGCGCCCTGTCCCCCCGGGCCGACAAACACTTTTTAAAGAAGAAGGAAGTCCATGAGCCGTGCTGTCGCTTAAGTTGGCAGCAAATAATCCGTCCAACCTCGTCACCTCCAGTGCGACCCACAATCCTCTCCCCCCTCGTTCCACCAGCCCCGGTTCAAACTGCCCCGGGTGCTCCCAGCACGACAGCGAGGAACAATTGTCGTGTTCACAGTTCATCTTGCCGATGTTTTCTCCAGCCTGTCATGGGAGTCTTTGCACTTTTTCAGCGTCAGAGGAAACTTGATGGCACATTGTTGTTTTCTGTCGGCTGAGGAGAGAGTGTGACCTCCTGTGACCCTGCAGGGGGGACAGGTGCTCTTCTGAATGCATAAAAGAACAGCCTGCTGTATGAACGGCTGCATTAAACTTTGATATTCATGTACAGTAAGGATCACATGCATGGCTGACATGTGGACACACTCCTTCTGATCATGCATAAACGTTACATCTGTGAATCCCCTTCGTCCCTCTGCCTACAGGATGGTTGATTAACAACAACCATGATGATCCTCCTTCTCCGCAGTTTGTTCAATTAGAAATGTAAGATTATTACCCATCTTTGCTAAGAGATTACATTTTCATTTCCATGTGTTTGTTTGGCAGCAGCAGAATGAGAATAACAGATTTTAGAGAAGTTTCTCTGAATGTTCGACTGTTTGCCAAGTAATGAGTGAACAGTTTTTGATGCCGGTCCAGGACTTTCCTGAAGACTTTCAGAATGTTTTGAGGCCATTTATGAACATTTTTCTTATAAACTATTACATTTAGAGAGATTAAAAAACATCTGCAGCGTGTATCACATTTTATTTGATCCCACATTGTTTAATCAGATGCAGATCTGGGCCGGGACTGAACATGTTGCTATGCTTTAAATGTTTCTGATGAAGAAAACAAAGCAGTTTTCTTTCATTTCTATCAAAGAAATGAATCGAGCGTTAGAAGATATCCTTTATTAATCCTGCGAGGGGAAATAACATTTTACACACACATAGGCTGAAATACACACACATGTAAAGACAGGATCTTGTGGACATGCACTGATGGTGAGATGTTAGGGGTTGGTGCCTTGTACTTAGTAAGCGAACTGGCATCTCTTCAGCTATCAGACCATTTTCCAGACATGGTCTGCACCAGGACTTGAACCGGCGACCCTCTGGTTCCCTATCCAAGTCCCTACAGTTACAGCCACCTGAGCTACACCCGCCCCAGGCGTTAAGAGCCAACATAAACCAGGAGCCCTGACAGTGATCTGAAAAAACAGAAATATAAACTGCTGGTATGTATTATTAGGCTGTGGCTCAGTGGTAGAGTCAACTGTAAAGTTAATGGTTATATCCCCAGCTCCTGCACCCACATGATATGTATGATGAGTTAACTATAGACTATGAAAGCAGTAAGTGGTTAGGGATCCCAAACTGATGAAAAATCTGCTCAAAGGAACGGTAACAAAGGTCAATGTGTGATGTCATAAGGTCAATGTGTGATGTCATAAGGTGGATATTACTTTGGACTCATCAGCTGAGCTGTCTGAGAGTTTGTTAAAGTGAAATGAGACATTCAAAGATGCAGCAGTGTCCTTCTTTTACATCACTGAGACTACAGGGAGATGCTACAGCGAATTATCACAGTGCACTGAAAGGGACAAAATGTGATGCGATTAATGTGATTAAAATAATTAATGCATTAATTTTGAGACGACAGCCTTAAGTTCTGTGACTTTACTTTTTACAAAAAAGATTTTTGTATGAAAACCCAACACAGAAGACATGAAAGGTCAAACACAACCAGACATCCAACAATGTTAATTCCCTATTTGAGACAAAAAGGTTGGCATCTTCTGCAAAAAGTTACAGAAATGTTGAGTCTGTCTCAGTAAGAAATAACAAAGGCCCTAATATTGATCCCTGAGGTACACCGTATTTAACAAATGTTTGTTTTAGACTCATGACCATTCATGAAAACATATTGTGTTCTATTATGAACATTGTTTCTGAACCACTTATAAACATTAACATGAAAACTTTTTTTTTAAAGTTCTCCATCATATGTCATGTCGTATGTTGTATCGCATTGCATCATATTATTTCGTATGGGATTGTTTGCCATTAAGAATATTTCATTTCCTGTGGTTTCCTGTTCAACAGTTTGTGGTTTGTTTCTGGATTGTTGTCCAGATTTGTACCTCAGTCACCCTCCTGCTCCTCTAAAAACACCTTTCACTTTTCACTGGCATATTTATTTATCTTGATGGTCTCACACCTCAGATGCAAAGTGATGCTAAGTGATGAGATTATCTGCTGCCCTTACTTTGGCTGAACGAAAGAGGAAATCCTCCTGTTCTCATAGTTTAATGGATTTACCTTAGCAGTCACACTCGAGTTCACACACGGACATACCTCCTCACTCAACTTGACAAGCTTGCCGCTCTGCATTTACTGTGACGACCCGGAGTATCTAACGCATGTGACAAAGTCCTCAGACAGACCTGGGCGGCGGTGGACGAGCAGGGGGGGGGTCGGCCCTCGCCTGCTCCCCCCTCAGCGTCACATCTCTTGACAGCTGCCATTTTCAGTACCGTACCTCGCCCTGGTAGCCAGTCGACTGCCAAGTCCGCATCAACTTTCTTCTCCCTCTGCCTTTTACTGCTCAGGTTTCACAGCGCAGGGAGCTGCCGCAGTGTCGCAAAACATTAACACAGAGGGTTTGAGGGCCAGCAGGCCTCCACCCGACCCTGAGTGACAGGAAACTGAAGAGAAAAAACATCCTGAACTTTGTGGAGGAAGAAATGAGGCTGAGATGGATTGCATGTTCTGTCTGATGCTGCGTAGATTAGGTTGAAAAGAAGCTCAAATTCTCAAACTGTGTAAAAATATGAATGCTAAGCTAATAGCCATGTGAGCAGGAAATAGTAGTAAGACGTTTAACATTACTTTGATGGCAAACAAGGGTCCGCAAAAGCAGAACACCTGCTGTATGCATCCTCACAGGTTCATAAGATCACAGGAGAACTACAAGATCACAGAGAACTACAAGATCTCAGGAGAACTACAAGATCACATGAGAACTACAAGATCACAGGAGAACTCCAAGATCACATGAGAACTACAAGATCTCGAGAGAACTACAAGATCACATGAGAAGTACAAGATCACAGGAGAACTACAAGATCACAGGAGAACTACAAGATCACAGGGGAACTACAAGATCACATGAGAACTACAAGATCACAGGAGAACTACAAGATCACATGAGAATTACAAGATCACAGGAGGACTACAAGATCACATGAGAACTACAAGATCACATGAGAACTACAAGATCTCGAGAGAACTACAAGATCACATGAGAAGTACAAGATCACAGGAGAACTACAAGATCACAGGAGAACTACAAGATCACAGGGGAACTACAAGATCACATGAGAACTACAAGATCACAGGAGAACTACAAGATCACAGGAGAATTACAAGATCAGAGGAGGACTACAAGATCACATGAGAACTACAAGATCACATGAGAACTACAAGATCACGAGAGAACTACAAGATCACATGAGAATTACAAGATCACAGGAGGACTACAAGATCACAGGAGGACTACAAGATCACAGGAGGACTACAAGATCACAGGAGAACTACAAGATCAGAGAACTACAAAAGCACAGGAAAAACACAAGATCACGAGAGAACTACAAGATCACAGGAGGACTACAAGATCACATGAGAATTACAAGATCACAGGAGAACTACAAGATCAGAGGAGAACTACAAGATCACAAGAGAACTACAAGATCACAGAGAACTACAAGATCACAGGAGAACTACAAGATCACAGTGAACTACAAGATCACAAGAGAACTTCAAGATCAGAGGAGAACTACAAGATCACATGAGAACTACAAGATCAGAGGAGAACTACAAGATCACATGAGAACTACAAGATCACAAGAGAACTACAAGATCACAGGAGAACTACAAGATCAGAGGAGAACTACAAGATCACATGAGAACTACAAGATCACAAGAGAACTACAAGATCACAGGAGAACTACAAGATCACAGGAGAACTACAAGATCACATGAGAACTACAAGATCACAGGAGAACTACAAGATCACAAGAGAACTACAAGATCACAGGAGAACTACAAGATCACAGGAGAAATACAAGATCAGAGGAGAACTACAAGATCAGGAGAACTACAAGATCACAGGAGAACTACAAGATCACGAGAGAACTACAAGATCACATGAGAACTACAAGATCACAGGAGGACTACAAGATCACAAGAGAACTACAAGATCACAGGAGAACTACAAGATCACAGGAGAACTACAAGATCACAGGAGAACTACAAGATCACAGGAGGACTACAAGATCACAAGAGAACTACAAGATCACAAGAGAACTACAAGATCAGAGGAGAACTACAAGATCACAGAGAACTACAAGATCACGCGGGAATTAAGACAACAATGTGTAAACATGTTGCTTTGTCTTTCTGAGGATTACTTGTTGTTCATTCAGTGCCTGTTTTGACGTTATGTTGATAAAGTGATGGAATATACGATCAGGAGTCTGAATGTTGTGTTTTATTTTGAAATTGTCCGGACCCTCTGTGTGTTTCTTTGTCTGATTTCCTGTCTGGGTCGTTCAATTCTGTTAATCTTGACGCGTTCTTGCAGAGAGCTGCATCAAAAATAGACTCGGTGCGTATTTGAAACAGAGCTTTACGGATATTATTCATTAACCATTTAAGAGTTGACACTGTCCCTTTAAGATGAAGGGCCTGCTGGGTAACCTGGCGCTGTGTATGTCATGACTCGTACAAACACACTAATTCATGTAGTCAAAGAGAGAAAGTGTTCGTCTTGGCTTCCCTCGTTCTTACGTTCATATGTTTGTTTTTTTGTTTAGATATTCTGTGTCAGGTCTCCACATGGAGGTGATGAACCAAATGAGTCATCTGTGTGCTGCAGACACTCACACTTCTCTTTTCTTTCCCTGTGGCTTAAAAACTCAACGATGGAGCCAAGAATGGAGTGTAACTGTGGAGAAGTTTGACAGAAGAGCTGCCTGCTGTGACAAACTGACAGTGTGGATCAGGAGCGTCACTCTTCATATGAATCACAGCGAGGCCCGAGCTCCCTGCGCTGGATAATCAATAACCTCAGCACCTGAACTCCTCGCCAAGCCTCAGTGAGAGAAAACACATGCTCACAAGTCAAACCATGAAGAATAAGTGAGTTCAGCTGCTTTTTAGTGGACTCGTTGTTTAGGAGAACACAAAACACATCGTCATCCATCAACTCCTGTAACCAAGAAAGCTGCAAAACAAACAGAAACAAAAGACGGAATAACTTTCTTCACCCACAGAGTTCAGGTCAGCATGACGGGAACCTCGTTTTTCTCATTTAAATAGTTTGGCTGCAGGGGGTTTGAATTATTATTCCCCTCTGGAAATCCCCTCAAACATCTCTTTGTAACTGATTTTATGTCTCTTTGTCACTTTAATCAGAATCTTCTGTTCATCGTAAAAAAAAAAAGTGCTAAGTTTGTATTTTTTTTATTTGCAAAGTTTATTTTTACCACCTCTGTCTCTGTTTGTTTTTTTTCCAGCCTGTCTAATGTAACGGCCATCTGACCATGTGTTGATGAGACCGAGCAGCACCTTCATCAAACCAGGGGCAGCTGGTGCATTGTTTTTCCAGCGGGGGCACAACGTCTCACAGATGGACCAAGTTATAGATCTTTGTTTGTTAGCTCGATGCTAACACATACTGGAAAATGCCATTAACAGGCTAACAGAATTAGCTTCGCCATAATTTGAATTACTTAACAAACAAATCCACATTCACTCTTGCAGACGTATGTTTCCCAAACTCTGCGGAGACAAACTTTAAAAACTGCTGACTCATGCTAGTCTGGTCTGCTGCTTTGATTGATCGATGCTCTACAGGAGACGGACTCTAGTGGACACGAGAGGAACTGCAGACTTTTGGCACTCTATTATTGTTTTTAATTTTAAGTTTGGAGGTTTTAAATTGAATGTAATTATTTTTTTTCAGGGTTCTGATGTTTGGTATGACATAAGGAAATGAAGTTTTAAGACCTAAATAAAAACATTTATCCGTAAGTGAAGCCTCTTTCCAAACTTCTCTGCAGTCAGAGAAGTTTTCAGTGGAGCGTCTGGATGTTCTGTTGGAGTCCTCTCAGTGTCTTTACATCACTGTGAGCATCCACAGCAACATCAGCTAACGAGCTCAGTCCCCGCCTGCGGTCATGTCCTGTAACGTACACCAGAGAGCCGCTCCATCTCCCCCTCGCATGGGACCCCTCTGAGGACAGCCAGTTTTTCCATCTCCCAGCTACTGTGTGAACTTTTAATGCGATTACCGGACACACAGGCTGACATGAGTCCAGGGCCCCGGCGTCCGTTTTCCCCGAGCCAACATAAGAGCTTTGGATGGACGGTGGGCAAAATACCCCTGCACATCCCTCCTGGCAATCTCTGCAGCCCCCTCCTCCTCCTCCTCCTCCTCCTCTGGTCAGCCTCTCATTTCAAAGGGTCACTAATCTCATATTAAAGGGCTGTGACAGTAATGAGCGCTGCGGATGTGAGGTCCCAGGCTGCAGGATTAAATGAGCGCGCTTACAATACCAGTAAACTCATGGCCAATCTCTGCAATATTTAGCCGGACGTTGAGCTGCAGCGCTCGGGCCTCAAGTCATGTTAGCTTAACACCGAACGCCACTCAAGAGCAAGGGGGGTGGGGGGGGGGGCGTGTGTGTGACGCTCCATTAGAGGCCGAGGCTCAAACCGAGGCCAAACATCTCAGCAGGTCACATACTTCACTCAGGAGTGAAACATTTGCTGCTTTCCAAAGTCTTTGACTCCGACTTCCTCGGGCAGTTTGAGCAGATTCACCTGAGCGGCGTTTGAAATCAGACTTCTTCATTTGCACATTAAATTAAGGAGCTTCTTCTTCATGTGTAATAATTCATGTTTACCTGAATCGAGTGACATCCTCCTTCACTGACTGAGTATTGTGTTATCATTTTTATCTGGTAATCCGGTGGTTTTATTTCCTCTTTATGCACAAACACATTTCTCTTGTGAAATAATGAAGATTTCATTTGATGTGTGTCACGTCCCCCTCCTCAGTCCGAGGCCTTCTCCTCTTTTACTCGGCACACTTCCTTTTGAATCCCTGCACATGAGGCCAAGAATATGAGACCAATTAAGACCCCGAGCGGCTCCACGGTCTCTCCTGGCAGCCGTCCTGATAACACGTTGCACATTCTCTGCTCCAGTAAGCCTCGCTCGCTCCCCGCCCCGTTTCCCTAAAAAAAACACACAAGACAAACGGGGACTGGTGGCTCAGGCGGGGTGCGTGCCAGAATCAGACGTGCAACAACAAAGACAAAGGAGATCACGGGGGGGGGGATTCCCCGGGGAGCAGAGGGGAGGATGAGGGTGCTTTATGAGGTAAATCTGCTGTGAAATCTCCCCGTGCAGAAAGTGAGGAGCGCCGCGCCGTCTGCTCGGCGACCTGACGTGACAAGAACGAGGTCGCCGTTCTCCCGGGTGCATGACCCCGCAGTGAGACCAGAGAGGAAGGTGCCGGGGGCGACGAAGGGGCTTCGTTAAAACCAGGGGTCACTCATTAGGGTGGAGGAGGGGGACTCTTCTAAATGTCTTTAAGGAGGGGGGGAGGAGGGGGGGGGGCTTCAAAGCGATTATGGTCAGACATGGTTATCCATGTCAACCAGGGTCAGAAGTTAAAGGATCCCTGGTGACTGCCGGCATGTCCCAGGATGGTGGTGAAATAACCCCCCCCCCCCCCCCCCCCCCCCCGTGAGGTTTCAGAGGGAGATGGGGGGGGGTTATTTCCTTTTTTTATTAATGCCACCACTCACAACCTGCGAGACATATGCTGAAGAAACGATCTACAGGAGCCCGTAGTGGACAAACATCCAGATTTTTATTTTACTCCAAAACGAGTCACTTTCATCTACGGTGGCTGGGAAAGACAAAATGACAAAGTGGGAAACACTTTCACAAAGCTTGAGACAAATTTACATTTTGTAAAACATTTTTACATTTTATAAAATAAATTTAAAAAAGCAAAACAAATTCACATTTTATAAAACAAATGTACAAGATGAGAAACGAGACAAATTTACAAACGACAGAATCTCAGCGAAAAGGGAATTTCTTTAACACAATGAGATTTTACAGCTGATACCTTTTGAGTTCTTGCGTCTACAGTTTCAGGATCTTGAGAAAACAGTTGAAATGAAAAACGGGTGCTGTCATCTCCAGATAATGAGCCAGATATGTTGGGATGTTAAAAAAAACATGAATGTAAATTAAATGTATTGGTGCATGATTTCCTGCACGCCGACCTAAAAAAGTGTTTTCAAATCAAACCTTCACTTTGGCTGGAAGTTTTATATTCCAGTTTTTCTCCTGCGTTCATTCTGCACACATGCAACTCTTCAGAGGCGTTTACCAAAAAGTCATGCTCTTTTAATTAGTCATCAGTCACTTTTTTTTTTAAACTTCCAGCAGCTTTCAAACAACTGAATCTTATTTTTCTCTCAATCTGATGAATTCCTGCGCGACTTCCTGCAGGGACGGGAGCCAGAGCATCAATGTGGTGAGAACGTGTCGCTTCCAGCTGCACGCGAGCTGCACGTCTCTGCAGCCACGTCAACCTCTCCACTGGAGACTTCTGCATTTCATCGTCTCCATGAGGTCCATGACGGGGGTCCATGATGGAGGTCCTCTTCACTCGGGCCTTTTTCATGTGCCTGTCAAACTGCTCGTTATACCTTTTTCATATTTCTCTGTGGACGGGATCTAAAAAACACAGAACACCTGTATCCAGAGTCTGCACAGGTTTCACTTTTTCTTTTTTATTCACTTCTTTTCAGCCTGTCTGCCCCCCCCCCCCCCCCCTCCCCTCCTCCTCTTCTCTGTCTCTGAGTGTTTTTGTCTCTTTGAGATGAAACTTTGATGCACTTATGGAACGCAGCGCCCTCCCTGTGCAGGGAGTCTGAGAGGGGCCACACACCCCCAAACACACACACACACACACACACACATCTCAAATGCCCTCCACACAGCAGCTGTGTCCCACTGTTTGCTTTAAAGGAAGCACGCACACACACACACACACACACACACACACACACACACACACACAGACACACACACACACACACACACACACACACACACGCCTGGGACCCGGCTGTGTGTTTGTTGCTGCTGGCTTTGATTTGCAGTTTGTGCGGCCGTCCTGCAGCCGTCCCGGGCCTCTGCTGCTTTGGAGGGTGGAGGAGACGAGTGTGTGTGTGTGTGTGTGTGTGTGTGTGTGTGTGTGTGTGTGTGTGTGTGTGTGTGTGTGTGTTTGAGGGCGTTGGTGTTGGGGGTGCTGACAGCCCCTCCTTGAGGTATTCCACATCATTCTTCATCTCTCATGTTTTCTCTCTCTGCTTCATCCAAACAGCTCCGTCGCTTCCAGGAAAGATTTCAATCAGAGGAGGAACATCAACGTTTGTGACATTCGCTTTCTTCACGCAGGACGAGGGACACATTCATCGCTACACCTCCATGTTCTGTTTCTACGTCTCCCCGACTCTCCTCTGGATTCTCGAGCCCACCATGAAAAACAAAGCTCGAACAGTTTTCTGTGTAAACGTGAACTCTGACACGTTAGTGCATCATCATGCAGAAGTTTAATATCGTTAATTTAATAAGCGATCACATCGTGTTTTTGTTTATAATAACTTCACATCTGGTATTTTCACTTCAGGGTGGAATCAATCTAAAAAAAACTATAGTCCCATGACAATGATGATTACGACGGAGGATTAGGGCCACGTTAACATTTCTTTTTTTTTTTTATATCAAGATTAAAGTTGTAAATTTACGAGATTAAAGTCATATTTAATCTCCTAAATTCACGACTTTATCCCGTAAATTTACGACTTTAATCTTGTAAATTCATGACTTTATTCTCGTAAATTTATTACTTTATTCTCGGAAATTCATGACTTTATTCTCGTAAATTTACGACTTTATTCTCGTAAATGTATTACTTTATTCTCGGAAATTTACGACTTTATTCTCGGAAATTTACGACTTTTTAATCTCGAAATTTAAAAAAATAATAATTTTTTAACATGGCCCTAATCCTCCGTCGTAGATGACACATCCTCTGACAGAACATTTCCTGATCCGAGCGTTGAGGTGGTCGAACAAACGCAAAATATTCCCCGCCCTCTGACGTCTCCTCTCTCTCTTTTCTTCTCTGCAATGATTACATTTAGATCAACTTGTATCAGCTCCAACTCAAACAAAATACGCTCTGATTCGGGCGCCACGGTTTTCTGAACACAATCAAACAGAGAATGTGACGGAAACAGAAGCATGCCGATTTAACTAGCGTAGAAATCACAACGCCAACCGTGTTTGTAGGCGGTTTATTTCAGAGCTACGGCATGACCAGGATGCTTAGGGAAGGAAATCAGAACTCTTTGGATATTAAAAATCCATTTCTGCTCTTACAGATTCTGTCTCAATAGAGATCAGCGAGGGATGGAGAAACTTTTTTACATATTGGAGTTCAGTCAGTTTGAATCATCTGGAGCCGGAGAGAAATGGCAGGTGGAGTATTTGAAGGTTTTGGAGGACGTCTCCGGGCCGAGCAGACGTGCAGCTCTCTGTGTTCCTGTTTGTGGGTTTGTGTACCGGAGGACGCCCTGAGGCCAGAGAACCTGGAACATGAAGCCGTGCCATGGCGGCTCAGCAGCGCTCTGAGCCCTGAGCGGCTCTGGCAGATTGCCCGGGGTGGAGGTGGAGGTGGAAGGGGGGGCAGGTTTGGAGAGAAAGGCCCCTCAGCTCACTCCTCTTCACTCTGCTGGGACAACACGTCGCCACTTCCTGCCCGACATGAAGAGTTTCTGTCACTTTGCCTTTGGAGTCACGTACGGCGCAGAAGGGGGAAGTTGTCCTCTGTTCTGTTTTCTTTTTTTTTGTGTTTTTTTGGATGTTTTCTTCCAGAGCAGAGCAGCAAGAAACTATCAGGGTTGCCAGGTTTGCTTTTTAAAAAGCGACTTGGGGCTTTGTTTTTCTGTAAAGTCGCTAACAAAGGTGGACTTGTTTGTAAAAAGTAGTTTGCATATTTGGGCTTGCCTTACTTCCTGTATGAACTCTGTTCCTCAGGTCACCCCCCATAAAGTTTGAAAATAAAGTTTCTCATCGGGCGCTGAGCGGTGTGGCGGACCTTTCTCTCTCTCTGCTGTCTGACATCTTTCAGGAAACACTTTGACACACTTGATGTTTCATAATATTTGAAAATGTTCCCCATGACAATAAATCCCTTTTGAATTTACAGAAGAGGATTAGGGCCACTGAAAAAACATTTTTTGGGGTTCTGACTTTTTTTTTAAATTCTGACTTTAATCTCAGAATCATAAAAAAAAACGCCGAACCCAACATTTTTTTCCAGTGGCCCGAATCCTCTTCCGTATGAATTGAACTGAAACTTGTTGAAAAAATTAAACTCTGGTCATGAAAAAAAAAAGTTGCCGACCTTAATCCGGGTCTTTTAGTGGCTCATTGGTTGTAGTAATATCTCATTGGCTGAGTCTGTGGGGGGGGGGGGGGGGGAGATCTGGTCCAGATAAATCCTGGAGACGTCCCTGCCACCATCACACCTCCTCATGATCCGCATCTTTATGATGGAAAAGAGACAATTGTTGGGCGCTCTGCCCCCCGGCGGCTCAGCTGTCAATCAAACACGGACATCATCCCGCCCACTCTGAGGCTCGGAGGCTGTGGAGGCGAGCGGGATCGCCAACACTCGACCGAACAGACCGAACAGAGGAGGGAAATGTTTCTTGATCTCAGTTTCTCTTTGTCCTTTCTCTCTCTCTCTCTCTCTCTCTCTCTCTCTCTCGCTGTCTCTCTCTCTCTCTCTCTCTCTCTCTCTCTCTCTCTCTCTCTCTGTCTCTCTGTCTCTCTCTCTGTCTCTGTCTCTCTCTCTCTCTCTGTCTCTCTCTGTCT
This sequence comes from Labrus mixtus, assembly GCF_963584025.1. NCBI lineage: Eukaryota > Metazoa > Chordata > Actinopteri > Labriformes > Labridae > Labrus > Labrus mixtus. Next base: position 32,261,710 of record NC_083616.1, read on the forward strand.
CTCTCTCTCTCTCTTTCTCTCTCTCTCTCTCTCTCTCTTTCTCTCTCTCTCTCTCTCTCTCTCTCTCTGTCTCTCTCTCTCTCTCTGTCTCTCTCTCTCTCTGTGTCTCTCTCTCTCTCTGTGTCTCTCTCTCTCTCTGTCTCTCTCTGTCTCTGTCTCTCTCTCTCTCTCTCTCTCTCTCTCTCTCTCTCTCTGTCTCTCTCTCTCTCTGTGTCTCTCTCTCTCTCTGTCTCTCTCTGTCTCTGTCTCTGTCTCTCTCTCTCTCTCTCTCTCTCTCTCTCTCTGTCTCTCTCTCTCTCTGTGTCTCTCTCTCTCTCTGTCTCTCTCTGTCTCTGTCTCTGTCTCTGTCTCTCTCTCTCTCTCTCTCTGTCTCTCTCTGTCTCTGTCTCTCTCTCTCTCTCTCTCTCTCTCTGTCTCTCTCTCTCTCTGTCTCTCTCTATCTCTCTCTCTCTCTCTCTCTCTGTCTGTCTCTGTCTCTCTCTCTCTCTGTCTCTCTCTCTCTCTCTGTCTCTCTCTCGCTCTTTCTCTCTCTCTCTCTCTCTCTCTCTCTCGCTCTCTCTCTCTCTTTGTGGTGAGAAGCTGTGCAGAGAAGAGTCCTCGCCAGCCAACAAAGCTATTGAAGCCTCCCCCCCTCTCTCTCCATCACTCTCTCCGTCTCTCTTTCTCCCTCTGTTCAGGCCTCGCTGTGTTTTTGGCAGTTACTACTGACCATCATGGACGTCACTGCCAATTTTTGTGAAAACTGGCACATATGGCAGCTGAAGTGCCATATGCCATACAGAATATTTTTTGGCCGTTTCCCCCATTTGTATAATCGCTGGATCCGGTATAAAAGTGGCTCATTATTAATTCATTCCTTCCCAGTTTTCTCTCCTCTTTTCCAGCTCCCCTCTGCGTCTATTCTCTTCTTTACTTCTTTTTTTTTCCAGATCCGTTTGATGTCCACGAGGACAGGAAGGACAAGTTAATTTAGCGTGCGGCGTGGGGATTAAAGCGCTCGCTCCGTTCAAAGCTAAACGTGAGATTACTGCCAGAGCGGAGGTCCGTCCACGAGCATTAATGTTGTTTGTTTTCTCCACAAATTGGGTTTAAATGCTTCACATAGGAACTAATTGGCTCTTTGTTCAAACCGCTCTGACTGTTGTGACGTTTGAAGACTCAAAGGAAGACGTTTTTATTTTTTCCTCTCCAGCTCACGAGGACGGTTCAATACAATGAACTCGTCCAAACAAGTCGAGTGTTTAATTTTTACACTATCATTTCTTTTATTTTATTTGTTGATTTGAACATTTCCAAATAAATTATTAGCTCTCACAACGTCAGTTCATCTTTCTTTAGTTTCTGACTTCTCTGCTTTACGGCTTCAAACCTTTTAGATTCTACTACGACGTCTTAATCTTTTTTCTTAATCGTGATTAATCGCTGATTTTTTTACATTTAGCTGCGATTAATCACATTTTTAATCGCTTGTTTGATTCAAACTATTTCACATTTTCAAATAAAATTTCTATCCTTTCATTTTAAATGTTTGTCTTAAGACTGAGAGTTCTTTACTTCCTGTGTGCTTTTATTTTGAAATAAAGTAAGGCCCTTCCTGTAGATGGAATGTTAGGACAGGAAGTTAAGCACAGAAACAGGAAGTGGTTAGTGATCCCAAAGTGAGGTCAAACAGCTCAAAGGTCAATGTGTGATGTCATAAGGTCAGTGTGTGATGTCATAAGGTCAGTGTGTGATGTCATAAGGTCAATGTGTGATGTCATCAGGTCAGTGTGTGATGTCATAAGGTCAATGTGTGATGTCATAAGGTCAATGTGTGATGTCATCAGGTCAGTGTGTGATGTCATAAGGTCAGTGTGTGATGTCATAAGGTCAGTGTGTGATGTCATAAGGTCAATGTGTGATGTCATCAGGTCAGTGTGTGATGTCATAAGGTCAATGTGTGATGTCATAAGGTCAGTGTGTGATGTCATAAGGTCAGTGTGTGATGTCATCAGGTCAGTGTGTGATGTCATAAGGTCAGTGTGTGATGTCATCAGGTCAGTGTGTGATGTCATAAGGTCAGTGTGTGATGTCATAAGGTCAGTGTGTGATGTCATCAGGTCAGTGTGTGATGTCATCAGGTCAGTGTGTGATGTCATAAGGTGGATATTACTTTGGACTAACAAACACGATAAAAAACTAAATGATGTTGGATTAATGTGTAACGAGAGAGTTGTAGTTTTTTAGTTTTAGTAGGTTTTATTTTTGTAAAATAAAACGTGGTCATTGTTGCTTTAAATCAGGATGGACCACGTTTGTTTGGCTGACCCCGGTTGGACCCGACCCCCCCCCCCCCCCCCGTTTGACTGGACCCCTGAAAGCGTTCTCCTTCATCCCCCCTTCAGGGCGGCCTTGGCCCTACCCCCTTTTGTCTGATTCTTGAACTTTCTGTTGCGTCCATTAAAAGTGAGCAGAACTTCGTCCCTTTGTTTTTGTCCGTCAAAATAAACACACACACACACACACACTTCCTGTGTGGCAGCGCAGGATTTTTAAAGTTCTTCTTTTAGATCTTCTTCTGAACCGGCTGAAGGTTGACTCACTGGGTCGTTATATCACAGAGAGGACAGCCTTCAGTTTTTTATATAACCTCCTCGTACAGCAGCCTGTGATTCCTCCTCTCTCTCACATTCTTCTTCTACTATCACAGGAATTCTGTGTGTGTGTGTGTGTGTGTGTGTGTGTGACTCTGCAACACACACACACACACACACACACACACACACACACACACACACACTTCCTCTAAGAGCGGCTGCTCGTTCTTTCTTCTCCTCTTCTGCCCTCCTTTGGAAAGACTCTGAAAAGATTCACTCTGACTTCAGTCTCACAACTTCTGCTGCTTCATCAACATGTCAGCTTCACTTCTTCTTCTTCTTCTTCTTCTTCTTCTTCTTCTTCTTCTTCGCCGTGTTTGCTGCAGCTCCACTCAGAGTCTGCTGAGTCATCTTAAAGATCTTACATCACCGACAGATCAACAGAAGACCACCGGGCCGAGTCCAGAACCGCACCACGGTTTCACTCATTCATCACTTTAGAGTGTGCAGCGTGTTCCTCTCATTAGACTTCTCCCTCCAGAGAACCCCCCCTCCCCCCCTCACCTTCACATGAAGGAGTTTTGAGTTAGAACGCACCATGATGAAGCACCATTAACACCAAGCTGTGATCACCTGGGTCCTGCATTGTTGTGTTAGCATGCTAATGTTAGCGCTCTTTAGTTAGCTCGTAGCTTCACATTGTTGTGCTAGCATGCTAATGTTAGCGCTCTTTAGTTAGCTCGTAGCTTCACATTGTTGTGCTAGCATGCTAATGTTAGCGCTCTTTAGTTAGCTCGTAGCTTCACATTGTTGTGTTAGCATGCTAATGTTAACGCTCTTTAGTTAGCTCGTAGCTTCACATTGTTGTGTTAGCATGCTAATGTTAGCGCTCTTTAGTTAGCTCGTAGCTTCACATTGTTGTGTTAGCATGCTAATGTTAGCACTCTTTAGTTAGCTCGTAGCTTCACATTGTTGTGTTAGCATGCTAATGTTAGCGCTCTTTAGTTAGCTCGTAGCTTCACATTGTTGTGTTAGCATGCTAATGTTAGCGCTCTTTAGTTAGCTCGTAGCTTCACATTTCATGTAAACTGACACAGAATGAGCGTGATCTAAAAACTCTTACTAACATCCAAATAATCAGTGAGTATGTTCTTCTACTAAAACAGCTGTTATACTCAGGGGTCAGGAGGTCAGGGGTCAGGGGTCAGGACGACCTTTAGGGTTCATCAGTAACATTTAAAGAGTGTGAGACGTTGTCTGATTTTAAATGAACAAAGAGTTCTATCACTCTGTTTGTTTATTCATCATCCATTAAAAAGACAGATTCCTCCACACGTGTCAAAGCAGAGCGTGCGCGCGGCGAGGACGCCGGCGTCTCGCTGAATATCTGTATTTTTCCTGTCATGTGTTTACTCGTCAAAGATCAATGCTGGAGTCTCCCGAGCGTCTTTTCTCTCCTCCTGAAGCTCCAAACACGGCGAACACTTGACGGTCCGAGCGTTTGTTGTTCAGTCGGATGAAAGGACGGCGAGATATTAACGTTTGTGAGTTCTGCATGAAAGAGAAAGTTTGGATCACTCAAACATATTTATAATATATCTGATGCTGTCAGACGCTCGCTCATTAATGGATGAAACGAACGCCGTGAAGACGCAGAGCGATGACGCTGAATTAATGATGGAGCGAGATTTAACCAGCGCTCCTCATCCACCATTTACCCAACAGGTGATGTCACTCTTCCTGCAGGAAACCATCACTAATAATAATATTAAAACATTTTATTTATTAAAGAAAGACACAGAGTCAGGAAGGAAGGAAGGAAGGAAGGAAGGAAGGAAGCAAAAACATTCACGTCACAGAACGCAGCGTGAGTGATTAAAGCCGTCCTGCAGCGGTGGGTTTGGATCAGGGAGTTGAAGCGCGGCAGGTCGGGGGGGGGCAGATCAGTAAGGGGGCGGGGCAGATCAGTAAGGGGGCGGGGCCAGGCTGTTGAAGGCTTTTTTATTTGTAAATTTATTTATTTCAAACAAACAAAACAATGAAATACAAACATAAAATCTCAAAGCTGTGATGAAAAGGAGCAGAAAGAATCTCCCGCTCTCTCTTTCATTAGACATTAATTATCAAAACACAAAATAAATTAAATGAAACAGTCCTCTCTCTTTAACATATTTACTCAACAAACCGTCTTTCATTTCTTTTTTTAAATATCATGTTTGATTTGGATTCTTTAGTTCCTCGATTCCTTTCACAGTAAAACAACGTTCCCTCGATGGTTCTGAATCTCGGTTTATTAAAAATCTCTGTTCTGGCTTTTCCTTTTTTTAGAATCTGTTCATTCAACACCTCCTTCTAAAGTCTTGAAGTCCCATACCTTTCTGCCTTTCTGCTTTTATCAGCCGAGTGAAGCTGCTCGTTCAGACTAACACGACTGACTTTGTAGTGAAATGTTCTCTCTGGTGTAAATGTAAATCTCTATCATCTCTCTCGTCTCTGCTGAGAACGAGTTCAGTTTGAAAATAATTAAAGGTCGTGTCGTGTCCCAAATGAAGGCGGGGTCATCTTTACACTGAGGTGAATAAAAGATTTAATTTATAAAATCAGAATCATAATAAAACAAAGATTTTAATGTGATTCAGACGGTGGCTGGGAAGGACAAACCAAAATGACAAAGTGTGAAACACACTCAAAACTTCAGACAAATTTACATTTTGGTGAAACAGAAATACAAAAACAAAACAAATTAACAAAATGAGAAACACTTTGAGGAGCAGAGAGACAAATTTACAAATATACTGAAAGTGAGAGAGTGTTTGATTTGACGTAAAGACTGAGTTAACTGTCTCCGTTGGGTTCCAATAAACAGTCACTTCAGTATTTAGTAAATTCTGCTGAGATTCTGAGGTTTGTAAATTTGTCTCTCCGCTCCTCAAAGTGTTTCTCATTTTGTACATTTGTTTTATAAAATGTAAATTTGTTTTGTTTTTGTATTTCTGTTTTATAAAATGTGAAAATGTTTCACCAACATGTAAATTTGTCTGAAGCTTTGTAAAATGTTTCACACTTTGTTGTTTTGGTTTGCCCTTCCCAGCCACCGTAGATTTATTATCTTGTGAATTAAAACATGTCTGACCTCTTTTAGAATCTTAGTTTCACTTTGCAGGAATTTTACGTAAATGTAAATTTAAAATACACAAATTAAAATATAATTTGAGATTCATTTCTTTGTTCTAAAGGTCTCAGAGAGTCTCAACCCCTCCTTGATTTTAAGACCGACCCCCCCATCCTCCTGATCTCTGGCTGTTGTTCTTTAGGTCGTGTTTTTTATTGTCATTTTATTCTTTATTGGTTTTTTGAACATTTTACATTTAACAGACAGAAATATCAAATATAAAGGATTTAATAATATAAACAGGAATATGGAAAATAAAATAAAGACAAAAATAAATAATACAAACAGCCAAATAAATATAAAATAAAAGAAAGTTCTTCCTTCAGTCAAAGTACATCATGCTCTGCAGAGTGTGTAGGTCCATGAAAGGCTTCCATGTTGTCATGACGATGTCTCCGTTCCCTCTTAAGCTGTAAGTGCGCTGCTCCAGGAGTGAAGTGTCATTAGGAATTAGTTTGAATGTTGGAGGTCTCTGCTGGTTCCAGTTGATGCTTCATGTGATACAATAGAAATCCTCTTTGTAGATACGGGATCTAAAGTCCGGTCCAGTTCTGGTGTTAAAGTGGAAGCTCTGTAACCCGGACAGTTAGAGCGTGTTCTGTTTCAGTGTCTGCAGCCCCAAAAAACATTTTTAATGTTTTTATGTTTTTAAACTCATGTCGATGTCCAGGAATCTTTAAAAAACATGAAACATTTGAATGTTTCAAAAGTTTTACTGACTCTGTTTCAGATGTTTGTATCGCTGCGTGGTACGGAAGCCTGAACTGACCAATCAGAGCAGACTTTGTAAAAACAAGCAGCAGCACCTCAGGGAGAGTGGGGGGGGGGGGGGGGGGGGGGGGGGTCAGGGGGTCAGACTGGACTCCTGGAGTCCAGACTACAGAGTCTTCACTTCCTGACGGACTTTAACCAGCAGGTCCTGAGGAGAGCCGAGGCTGTACTCACAGTGAGTGTGACCTTTGACCCTCAGGTCAGCCCGGAGGTCGCTCTGTCTGCACACCTCCACTCTGCACTTTGATGACTCGGCTGGAGTTCACGTCCAGGTCCGAGCTCTTCACTGATTTTATCTCTGATGTTTTATTTGGTTTTATATTTTGTTGTGTCGTCTGATTTTTGAAATCTGTTTTGCTTTCTGTTTTGCGGTGATGTTGTCCTCGTGTTTGTCGTCTTCTGCTGCAAAACACGTTTCCCCGTGTGGGACAAAAAACAATCTGGATCTGGATCTGAGTCCTGAGTCTCCCTCTGCCCTGCAGTCCGTCTCATTCATCCGTCTGTGTCATCATCTTTATGATCTTAAATATCTCAGATTGTTGTATCGTGCTCTTTGATATTAAAATAATTCAAATGAAGGGAGGGAATGATTGGACGAGGACCTGAGAGCATGCTTCACTTCCTGTTTCCTGCTGCTGTTTGAGTGAAGTCAGGTTTGTGTCCATGTTGTGTGTGAGCTCTTTTTTTGCATTTGTTTGTGTTTTTTTTTTCATACCTGCCTTTGAGGACTTCAGATGATATTTATCTTTGTTCATATTTACAAAGAGCTGCTCTGTTGATTCATGTGCAGCGTCCTAAATCAATAAATAAATCAACACATTCTCAGTCAGATGTGAGCGACGCACAAAGACGATCAAGAACCTAAAGATCAGCTGATGTGTGATTCCCTCGTCTCGGTTTCTTCCTCTCTGCTCCTCGTCTTCGTCTTCTGACATCTCTGCTCTTAAATAACGTCCCGAGGCGGAAACCTAATCCTCCTCTTCAACACGTTCCTCTTTTGTTTCTCAGAAATCACAGATAAACTGATCATTTACGGACACTCTGAAGTATTTCTAAACAACAGAATAAATTACTGCAATTATGTTTGACATTTCTGGAAGTTTCAAACAGAATTTGACACTTTTTTTTTTAGAAATCCTGCTTGAGATGCACGCGAGCAGGAACACGAGAAATCTTCATTAGAGCGACGCTGAGGAGGGAAAATGTGTGGAAGCAGAGTTCTCTTTTTCTGAACATGTCGATGTAAAGGACGCTCAGTTATTCCTCCAAAAAAATTACATTAAAATAAATACAAATATGAAAATAATGATTTGATATTTGAGGTCATTAAATCCACAGGATCCTAAAATGTTCCAGTTTTACATTTTATTGTGAACACTAAATTGATCTTGAATCATGAAATCCTCACATGTGATCAAAGTGCATGAATTAAATTTAAATGTTTAAATTAAATGTAAATAAAGAAAAGGCTTCATGTGAAGAAAGGAAGAATTAAAACCTCATAACAACATGTCAGTGTGCAGAGAGGCCTCCCATCATCAGCTCTCCATCACTCCATCATCCGCTCACTCACTGTGCACATTATACACTGGCGCCCCCTATCTGCGCATGCGCGCACTGCACACAGCAGCGGAGCTCCTCGGTGAGAGTACCCGGGATGAGAAGCTGCTCGGGCCGGGTGAGGGAGCAGGCCTGCACGGTGTCCCGGAGCTTCAAGCAAACTGTTGAAACAGAGTCTCAGAAGGAGTCCGTTTGATTTGCATGAATTTAAATAATCCCAGAGTGTCAGAGGAGAGTCTGACCACATTCTATCTGAAGCTCTGAGAAGAATTTAGACATAAAATAATTAAAAACAAACATTGATCCTGATTAGATGAATACGGTGTGTGTGTGTGTGTGTGTGTGTGTGTGTGTGTCCTCTCTTACAGCTGAAGAAGCTCCTTTATCCAACATTTGACTCCTTAAAAGCCACTTTATTCTGACACAGCCACCAACTATTGTGATTAGAATTATAATAATAATGGGGGGGGGGGTAGGGAGGGGGGGGGGAGGTCTTTATCCCTGAGCTCGTCCATAAATCGCATCAGTTGACAGTCGGTGAGTGAAGAGTTAAAGGGAGGAGACGCGGAGTGACACGCCTCATTGGGTAGATTATGTGCCGCAAACAAAAAGTGTGTGTCGGTGTGTCAGTCAGCCAGAGCACCGGGCCCCATCTGCGCCGCGCCTCTCTCTCTCTCTCTCTCTCTCTCTCTCTCTCTCTCTGCCTGTGTGTATCCGTGCAGCCCGGTTTAACGCTGTCCGCGGCTTCCTGCAGCAGCACCGTCACTTTCACCGCACCGGGTGGGGGGATGTACTGACTGACAACAAGGACCGGACCGGACCGGGAGCAGAGCACCCCTCTTCATCCTCTCCATCACCTCCTCCTCCTCCATCATCATCACCGGCTCCTCTCGCAGCTTCTCGGGGTCTTTTTTTAATTTACCCCCGGGTTTTTGATTCACAGCATCGCTTGCGCTAAATTGTGGATTATTGTTCCTGCTCGTCCTTACAGAGGTAGGTGATCTGCAGAGCTGTGTGTGCATCTGTGTGTGTGTGTGTGTGTGTGTGTGTGTGTGTGTGTGTGTGTGTGTGTGTGTGTGTGTGTGTGTGGATAGTTTAGGAACGGTGTCAGGTTCTGTTGTTTTTTTTTGTTTTTTTAAATGCATCCTGCAAGCGCAGAAATAAAAAGAGAAACCCGCACGCAGATGTTTGACAAAACCCGCAGCTCAGCCCTCGCGTTGATTTAGGACACTTTTCAGGCTGGCACGGCTTTAACAGATGGGTTAACACCCCCCCTCATCTCTGCTCACCCCCCAACCCCAAACCCCAAACCCCAACCCCGCCCGCCCGCAGCCGGTCCGTACGGCGCGGCTGCAGATTCTCTCCACTTTCCGGATGTGCAAACAATCCGCTCTTTGTGTTTTTATTCCTCACATCGGACGTGATCGTAATTTATCTCTGGAATATTCTGTGTTGAAGACAACCTCTCCTCATCCTCTGAACACTAACGGCTTCTTCTCGGTACCGGAAACGTTTAAAACACCTCACTAACGCGCTCGCACCGCACCGCGCCGCACCGTGCGCTCAGAGAGAGAGAGAGAGGAACCTCTCTGTGGCCTTTGAGCCTCTTATGGAATCAACGGGATTATTATTATTATTATTAAATACGCTGATAGAGAATAACCCGGGTTTGGTTATTTAATCAGATTTTATACTTTACTCTTTTATTTAAAAAAGTCAGTCAGAAAAGAGAGCGCGTTTCTCCTGCAGCTGTCCGAATCAAACCGAGGACACAGGGACATAAGTGAGGAGAAACCTTCCTCTGCAGCTCCGGATTTAATTGATCTATTTTCTTTTTTTCCCCCGTTCTTAACTGTTAAGAGGAAAAATTTAACGCAAAAAAAAAAAGGTCTGACAGTGATTTAAATAACAAATAAAACAGTGATAATAATGATCTCTGGATGTGTTCAATATCAAACATATTAAATCATCTGGCTGTGATTATTGTTATGATTATTATTTGGTTATTTTTTCATCCATTTATCTCATTTTTTATTCCACTTCCGTTTCATTTCATTCCATTTCAATACAGATTTATTATCTAATAATTCTGTTTTCTTTTATCTATAAAATAATGTTCTCATATATTCTTCTCTGCGCCGCTCAGGGAGACGCGTCACTCTTTGCAGCGTGGCACAGATGCGATAATAAATTTAATTTTTACTCTGATTGGCCGAAAAATAAGAAATGAATATGTAGGAAATAGATTATTTAATAGATTGTTTTATAGAGGACTCCGTCTGCTGACATTTAAAGACATTATTTTAGTTTTTGAGCTCTTCATTTTTATTTCTTCTGCTTTTTTTAATATATTTTGATTCGACCGTCCAGTGTGCGTAATTTACGGGTGTGAGCGTGTGTATGAGACGCAGCAGGTTTGTGTGTATTTAGAGAGTGAAGAGCACACACACGCACACACACACACACACACACACACACACACACACACACACACACACACACACACACACACACACACACACGCACACACACACATCATCGAGAGGTTAGAAAAAGGCAGAAAGGAAATAATTAAGTGCTCGTGCTGCTTTAATTACAGTCTCAGAGGGGAACGTGCTGGATTATGATAATGAGAGAGAGAGAGAGCGAGAGAGAGAGAGAGAGAGAGAGGTCTGCTGACTCTGACAGGCCGACGCAAAACACGCACCGACCCGCACATCCTCTCACACACAGGCTCTTTATTCAAACTGTTTCATCTGATTTTTGATTAATAAAAATGTGACAGACAAAAAAAATAAACACGTGAGGGATAAAGAGGAGAATGAAAACAAACCATGACGCAAATTAAATCTTTAAGTGACCTAAAGAATTAATTGTATTACAAATAATGAACTGAATGAACTGAATAATAAGAATTGTTATTTTAAATAAAGCAATTTAGAACAATTAAAGATGAAGAGACAAACACAGAGAGAGCTCTCTGAGGCCTGCTGATGATTTAATATTATTAATAATTACACTAATGATATTTATATTAATGCTAATATAATAATAATAATAATAATAAATACAGACGTCCACTGGTCCTCTGAAATCATTTGAATAGAGGCTTTGATTTGAATTCAATTCATCATATATTTGATTGAATCTAAGAAAAAACACCTCACGACGACGATTACGTCATCCATAAAATATAATAATAATAATGTTATAATAATTATGAGCCTTCTGTAAAATAATAAGTCCAATAATGTGGTTATTTTAATTTTTATGGTTATATATTTTAGGCTTTTTTTTTTAATTGTGGCATAATAATTATAAAAACACACATCTGAAACCCCCGGATCAGGATGCTGCAGGTGATGCGTTCACGGACCTTTATCAACTTATTAACGGGTTTGAATTAATTAGAAAGCTGGCCAATAAAAAAAAAACAGAAAAAGAAAAAGGAAAGGGCCCCCAAACGGCCCCCCCTGACAGCTGCTTCCTCCAATCTGTCGAGGAAGAGATTTATTTCCTCTCAGCTGGGACCAAACGACGCTCTCACGTTCAAACACACCGATTATGTCTCGTGTAGGAAAAATGGAGAATTATCAAAATAAAAGCATTAATTTTGTCATGTGGGAAAGCAGCTGTTCCGGTGTAGACATATTTTCACGAGCCTGCGTGAATATGACTGTAGAGAAACTTTAAGGGCCGCACAGAAAACAATATCACTGTGTAATTATTTCCGACCTGTGACGTCTTCTTCTTCTTCTTCGTGTCCTCTCTGCAGACAGACATGGAGGAGTCCAGCTCTCAGAAGTTGGTGTGGGATGGGGACGCCAAAGCGGTGCAGCAGTGTCTCACGGACATCTTCACGAGCGTGTACACGACGTGTGACATCCCAGAGAACGCCATCTTCGGCCCGTGCGTGCTGAGCCACACGTCACTGTACGACAGCATCGCCTTCATCGCCCTCAAATCCACCGACAAACGCACCGCTCCCTACATCTTCAGGGTCAGTCTTTACCCTCTCATTCTCACTGCTGATATTTGATTAATTATACTGTTTGACTCACAGGCCAATCAGAATCCATCTTATTCTTCTACCTGTGCAGCTCAAATATTGCAGATTCAGATCAGTTTTATTTTGCACAACATCACTGGAGCAAGAAGCTGCGACCTGGAAATACTCAAATGCTTTAATATTAGAACAACTACAGATCAGTGCAGTCCTTCAATTAAAAAAATCAACAGAATGCAAAGAAATGTCTCTTAAAGTCCTTCAACCCAAAATGTTGCAATGACACTTTTATTTATATTTTGTATTAGTAATTTGAGTGTTTGAGTGTTTATTGCATGGCCTTGAACAGGCTTTACATTTCACTGCACATCTGTATGAGCATGTGACAAATACAAATCTTGAATCTTGAATCTTGAATTGAATCATTCCTGCATGAGGTGAAGAGTCTGCTCGTGCATTTGAGATCATCTTGATGCAGAGAAAATCTATTTATTTCAGATTGTTTGATTCTAATTTGGAGTAAAAGTGAAATGCATTTTGCAGTTTATTTTAAGATGTCAGCTTTATGTATATAAATATATTATTATTTCACTTCAGTTTACACAAATGAACAAAAACCCAAAAGAAACAGACAAACACACAAAGGCTCCTCTGAGTTTACAGCGTCTGAAAGAGAAACATGGCCGCTCTCAGTCAGAGGCCTCGATGCATTTGGTGTTGATTAGTTTGAAAATTAAGCAAATAAGCAAATAACAACAGGAAGCTGAGAATATAAAAAATGTCCATAAAACCAAAATCAAACACCTCACTGGCGGCTGTGAATGCACGTCCATGTTCAGAGTCTTTTCTGTATTCATATTTGACCGTGTGTGTGTTTTGCACAGGTGGACACGTCGGCGGCTAACAGCACCTCGGAGGGTCTGATGTGGCTGCGGCTGGTGCAGTCGGCCCGGGACAAAGAGGAGCAGAACCTGGAGGCCTACGTGAAGAACGGCCAGCTCTTCTACCGCTCGCTGCGGCGCATCGAGAAGGACGAGGAGCTGCTGGTGTGGTACGGCAAAGACCTGATCGACCTGCTGCTGCTCAGCGCCAGCCGAGCGCCCGCCAAGAGCAAAGGTGAGCTCGCTCGATTTCACTCCTCAGCCACAAGAAGTTCTTTATCTTATTTAAAAAATGAACTCTTGCTTTGTGAAGACGGGATGAATGATCGTCTGTGAAAACGTCTGATTTACATTTAAAGCTCATGACTGTGCAGCATCAGTGTGTTTTTAAACGCCACAGCTCGGAGACTCATCTCGGTTGTTTTTTTTCTTCCTCGCAGGTTCGTCCCACCACTCGTGTCCTGACTGCAGCCAGCGGTTCCAGTTCGAGTTCCCGTTCTTGGCCCACCTGCGGTTCCGCTGCACCAAGAGACTGCAGAGCATCACGGGAGGCGACGAGGAGCCGACCAAAGAGAGCAGCCCCGAGCGACCCAACACCACGCCGACCACGAGCAGCCCGAAGCTGGGCCGCTCCGAGGGCGGCTTCGGCGGCCCCCAGGACGCCAACAAACCCTCAATGGACTTTCACAACCTGGCGCGGGATCTGGAGAACAACAGGACGAGCCCGCCCAGCGACAAGGAGGCGGAGATCTGCAGCGAGAGCTCGGGGAAGAGGAAGTTCTCCGAGGTGGAGGAGCGGCCGAGCCTTCCCACGTCCAAATCCAAAGACGAGCTCGCCACGTCGGCGCAGAACTACCGGGGAGCGTACGGGCTGGAGGAGAACCACCGCTCCTTCTCGCCGCCGCGCTCCGCCAAGCTCGGCGAGGGCAAACGCAGCGCCTTCACGGAGGTCAAGAAGACGCCTCAGAACCTCAAACATCACGGCGGCAACAAGAACCTGCAGGGCTCCAACTCTGAAAACAAAGATGGCGGCCGTCCGAGCAGTAACCCGTCCGAGAAGCACCTGAACATCAGGCAGGTGCTGTCAGAGACCCAACCCCCCCAAACGCCACCCATGGGCAGCGCCTTCACCTCCGTCAGCCAGCAGGGCGGCGGCGGAGGAGAGAGGAAGAGCGCCTTCAGCCAGCCGTCTCGCTCCTCCTTCTCTCAGATCTCGCCGCTGGTGATGCCGCCCAAGCTGCTGGACTGCCACCCGGCGGTGGGCGACACCATCTCGTCCAGCAGACTGTACCAGGCCGACCACCTCGCCGCCAAGCTGCAGAGCGCGGAGCTGGGCGCCAACTGCCCCGTGCCGGGCGGCATGGCCAAGCAGAACCCGTTCGTCTACGCCACGGCCTTCTGGCCCAAGAACACGGGGCCGATCCAGCTCCAGATGCCGTCGGCGCTCACCCTCCTGCCCCCCTCCTTCACCTCGCTCTGCCTGCCGGCGCAGAACTGGTGCGCCAAGTGCAACGCCTCGTTCCGCATGACCTCAGACTTGGTTTACCACATGCGCTCCCACCACAAAAAGGAGTTCGCCATGGAGCCGCTGGTCAAACGGCGGCGCGAGGAGAAACTCAAGTGCCCCATTTGTAACGAGTCCTTCCGGGAGCGGCATCACCTGTCCCGTCACATGACCTCCCACAACTGACTGCCAGAGACTCCGGGAGGGGAGGGACTATTTTCTAACGCGGAGGGATGTGAGCCGCCTGGATTTAAGCGGCTGTGATCGGAGATAAGACACTTCAAAACTAAAAGACACTTAAACCCCCTTTGCACTTGTTTTCACTTTGGACTCTTTGTTGGCTGTACAGACGTCGTGATGAAAACACGTTTTGACCTTAAAATTAATCTATTTATGACGCACTTCAAAGTTTGAGGAGGATTTAAAGATGTGTAAATGTACAGTAAGTCGTATTTTATATCCTATAAAGACAAATATAGAGAGCAATCAAAGACGTAGTCGCAGCCTCGTGGTTTCCTGCCGACGTTTCTTTCTTCATGTGGACGATGAACGAGGACTCACTTTTTCTGGATTTTATGTCAGACTATATTTCAGAGTGCATGTGATATGAAATACTATGGATTTAAGAAGCCGTCTATACGCTGTAAATAATGGTTTGAAATACAAAGTGTCATATTTTGTGTCAGTGGGGAATAGTTTCAGTGTTTCTTTACTACTCGATAGTTTATCTAATCATGTTGAATGCATTGACAATAAAATAGATTTATTTTCAACTCGGCCCGCGCTCCACTTTTTATTCCAACAGAATCTTCTTTTTTTTTTTTGAGCATTTTCAAAGTTTAAGTAAAAAAAACAAGAAATAACCAAACGAGACAAAAACCAAAATAAAACATGAACATATGTAGACCTCCAGAGGGGGGTATCACCAACACCAGGGTCTAGACTCCATAGAGGGGTATCACCAACACCACCAGGATCTAGACTCCATAGGGGGGTATCACCAACACCAGGGTCTAGACTCCATAGAGGGGTATCACCACCATCACCAGGATCTAGACTCCATAGGGGGGTATCACCACCACCAGGGTCTAGACTCCATAGAGGGGTATCACCAACACCAGGGTCTAGACTCCATAGAGGGGTATCACCACCACCACCAGGATCTAGACTCCATAGGGGGGTATCACCACCACCAGGGTCTAGACTCCATAGAGGGGTATCACCACCACCAGGGTCTAGACTCCATAGGGGGGTATCACCAACACCAGGGTCTAGACTCCATAGAGGGATATCACCAACACCAGGGTCTAGACTCCATAGGGGAGTATCACCACCACCACCAGGATCTAGACTCCATAGGGGGGTATCACCACCACCACCACCACCACCACCAGGATCTAGACTCCATAGGGGGGTATCACCACCACCACCACTACCAGGATCTAGACTCCATAGGGGGGTATCACCACCACCACCAGGGTCTAGACTCCATAGGGGGGTGTCACCACCACCACCACTACCAGGATCTAGACTCCATAGGGGGGTATCACCACCACCACCACCAGGATCTAGACTCCATAGGGGGGTATCACCACCACTACCAGGATCTAGACTCCATAGGGGGGTATCACCACCATCACCAGGGTCTGGACTCCATAGGGGGGTATCACCACCACCAGGGTCTGGACTCCATAGGGGGGTATCACCACTACCAGGATCTGGACTCTATAGGGGGGTATCACCACTACCAGGATCTGGACTCTATAGGGGGGTATCACCACCACCACCAGGGTCTGGACTCCATAGGGGGGTATCCCAAAGTCTGTTTATGAATCAGTCTTCAGGATCCAGTCCTCTGTGAGACCGGCTGAATTTCGACACCCTGCTGAGTTAAAGCGTTAGCATTAGCATTTAGCTGGAGGGACTTTTTGAATCTCAGCAGATTTTTTAAATAAATCGATTTTTTCCAAATCTGAATGAAAAATGTACTCAGGGATTACTCGGAGGTCCAGATCTGGTCCCACACCTCGCAAAATCTGATTCTTTTGAAGGTTTTTATCCAGAACGTGTGTGTGTGTGTGTGTGTGTGTGTGGGGGGGGGGGGGGGGGGGGGGGGGGGGGGGGGGGTTGAGGATTTCCACTTCAATAATTAAAAACAAACAAATACAGTTTCTTGAGTTTTGGTTCTTTTTCTCCTCGTTTTGAATTCAGGCAAAAAAAAAAAATCCATCGTTTTCTGATTCAAACAGAAAGTGTTCCATCGCTCTCACCTTTTAATTTCAAAATAAAAGACTTTAACCACACTTTATACATAAAGCCAGCGGCATCATTCCAAATCAACAGTTTCTAAAATCGTATTATTTAAAAAACTATGACTTGTCTTTATACTTCATGTCGGACCCTTAAAGTTCCAGATCATCGTAAAAGAAGAAACAGTCGATAAACTCAGAGTTCACAGTTTGTCTGTAATTAAAATACAAAGTTATGATTTATAAAATCAGATCTGATTAAAAAAAGACGAGCGATGAGGATGTGAGGAACGCTGCACGATGTAACTGAAGCTTCCTCGGACTGATCGAGGAATTCAAACCGGCGCTGACTTTTCATTTTAAATGTTTGAAAATGCAGGAAATAAAATCATTCTTCACATTTTTTTCCCCGAGAACGACCTTTGACCCCACCGTAACTGTTGTAAAAAACAAAGAGGTGGATCAGGTTGCAGAAACACAAAATAAAATATTTAAAGAAAAAAAGGTAAAAACTAAAACTCACTGTTACGAGCAAACATCGACATGAAGGGAAAACATAAATCTCAGGAGGAAACACAGAAGACACTGGACCATCGAGGGAGACGACTGACGAGTAGAAGGAAGGAGACTGAATGACACTCGGGTCATCAGACACAGGTGAGACGATGAGAGCGATCGAGACACAGCGAGGCAGGAAGTGACACGATAGACGCGATACACAGCGAGTAAAAACGACGACATCAAACCAGGAAACACTAAAGACTGGACTGAAACCCTCTTGGTCATTTTTTAGAGACTAACTTCCTGGTTTTGTGCAGTATGGTTCAGATGCATCCTTTCAGGAAATGAATTGTGTTTCAACTCCCACAATGCTTTGCGCCTCCAGATCAACACAAACGAGGATGATGCAGCCGGTTTGGGTAACGCACCTTTCAAATGTTAAGTTGTTCAATTGTTTCCATGCCATGTGAAGTTTTGTTTTATTTTCTGATCTGAGCTGGAGTGTCGCTAACACGAGGCGGGCTAAAGACGCCACGTCCACCCTGAAGGAATCAGACGAAGGAGGAACAACAGGAAACATTCAATTATAAAATATATCAAATAAAGAAACACACCAGAGAAGAATGAGAAAAACTAAAACAAGAAAATCTAAACTCTGAATCTAAACTAATCCCCCCTCATGATGTTGGCCTGCAGGACGCCCCTGCATGTCGCACAAATTCATATTAACACATTAAAACGAACTATTTAAGATGCTGAAATATAAATATATTTATTACAGTATTTTATCATACCTCCCGTTTCCCTGACATGACGTCACTTTACGTATGATGAAGGAAAATAAACGATCACTCACATTCCTGCAGGATGAATGTTTTTATATCGGTTTTTAAATTCTTAACAGAATAAAAGCCTTTTTAAATTAACGTTTTATTATGAAGGGACAAACATTTATAAATAACTCATGTTTTTATTTTTCTGTCTCGGTTAATCAGATATTTCTGTTTTTATCCTACTGTCGGTGTCCTTCACAATAAAACACAAACTAAAGTGTGCATGTTGTGTCTTTTATTAACCAGCTGTGTGTCGGGTTAATGTGCAGAAAACACGGCCTTCTTTTGTCTGCAGCTCTGCACATACACCCCCCGTTTCTAAACATCTAATGATGAATAAAGAATGATATTTAATTATTTGAATAAATAAAATACGTGATCTGACCTGCAGAAAGATGTTTAAATGTGACGTGGAGATCAGTAATAATCAGTTATGACCTCTGCGCGTGAGGAAGTTTAAATCAACAGAAACAATGAGAGGAAATGTTTTTATAAATTAAATCAGTGAGGGAGGAGGAGAGACTCTGTGGATTCATTATCAATAAAATATTTAATTATTTATTTTGATATAAAATCTTATAGTTCAGTGATTCAGAAGAAGAAACAAACGCTCCCGCTGTGAGAACAAACGTCAGCACAGAATCCAAACATGGAAATGTGGAAAATAGTTCAACAGCGACACCAAGTGGTCATCACGTGGAACTGCAGGGAGGTTTATTACAGAGAGACTTGAAGGGGGGGGGGACTGTAGGGGCATCAATCAAATAACCAAAGAGTTAAAAGAAAGTTTAACTCTTAATTAATAATTATTTTTATTAAAATAGTCGGGGGGGGGGGGGGGGGACATGACGTCAGAGTTCATGACAAACACATTCACACACACACACACACACACACCCACACATGCAACACACACACACACACATGCAACACACACACCCACACACACACACACACGCAACACATACACACAAATTCCAACATTTTTCTCCATATTTTTAACCAAAACAAAATAACTTAATAATTTCTAACAATTTAAACTCAAAGTGTCAGCCTGAAATTTAAAGACAAATAAAAACAACAACTTCAAAATAAAATCAAAATATTTAATGCAAAAGAAAAATAAGATAAACTTTAAGAACATTTAACCTGAAACGTTTTCTGTTTTCAAACAACTAAAAACAAAGAAAACAAAGAAATCTTAAAATGTTTTAAAGCAGAGAAAAAAGAAAAATGTTTCTAAATTTAATAACCGAGTGAACGACACATTTCAACATGTTCAGCCGAGATCGATCAAAAGTCTCTTCTGATTATTTTAATATAATAATAAATAAATAAATGAATAATAACTTTATTTATAAACATCTTTAAAGACACAGACGTGTTCTTAAAGAGATCCATTCAAACTCTCTGAGTGATTACAAACATCCTCTGAATACCAGAGAGGCAGGAGGTCGTTAACTTTACACACACACACACACACACACACACACACACACACACAGACACACACACACACACACACACACACACACACACAGACACACACACACAGACACACACACACACACACACACACACACACACACACACACACACACACACACACACACACACAGACACACACACACACACACACACACACACACACAGACACACACACACAGACACACACACACAGACACACACACACACACACACACACACACACACGCACACACACACACACACACACACACACACACAGACACACACACACACACACACACACACACACACACACACACACACAGACACACACACACAGACACACACACACACACACACACACACACACAGACACACACACACAGACACACACACACAGACACACACACACACACACACACACACACAGACACACACACACACACACAGACACACACACACAGACACACACACACAGACACACACACACACACACACACACACACACACACACACAGACACACACACACACACAGACACACACACACACACACACACACACAGACACAGACACACAGACACACACACACACACACACACACACACACACACACACACAGACACACACACACACACAGCAGTGATATTTAGTGCCCTCATGCTTTGCTGCTTGTGTCATCGTCCCTCTTGTGCCCCCTTGCGTGCACACACACACACACACACACACACACACACACACAGACACACACACACACACACACACACACACACACACACACACAGACACACACACACACACACACACACACACACACAGACACACACACACACACACACACACACACACACACACAGACACACACACACACACACACACACACACACACACACACACACACACACACACACACACACACACACACACCCTCGTCAGTGCATCACTCAGCAGCGGCCCCGGACACTTTATAGCTCTGCTAAGCTGGCACTTCCATTTGGCCCCGGGCCCCGGTCACACTACATTTTTACATTTCAAAGATTCGCTGACGCTGTGATCACGGAGAGCCGACAGGAAGTGAGCAGCAGGTACATAGTCGAGGGGGGGGGAACACAAAACACCACCACAGGGTAGCAGGTGACAAAGGACTCTTAAAATGGCGTCTTGTTGCTGGTCAGAACTTCAGACCGTATAACAAAACACTCGAGTTAAATCGTGGTATTTAAGGTCATGTACACCGCCAAGGAATCTAAGGACGTATACGTCCTCAGTCAGAGCCTCAGATTGTTTCAATTAATAAATCAATCTTTAACTTATTAATCGTTTAGTTTCTAGCTCTGAGTCCGTTCCTCCTCGAGTCGTTTCCTGTGATCAGCAGGACGCCGTGTGAGGCGAGGAACAGGTGTAGCCTAAATATCCCGCCTCCAGCGTCTCCACTATGCGAAGAATCCAGGACTCAGACGTGCCCTGAACACAGGTACCAGTCCCAGAGGAGGGGGGGGGGGGGGGGGGGGGTCACAGGGTCGCAGAGGGGGGGGACAGGAAGTGTAAATGTGTCCCTGTCAGCGGTCCTGCAGATGAAGTGCATTGTGGGTCAGAAATAGAGCGAGTGCTCGGAGGACGATGCTGCGTGTTTATTTTTAGAGACACAGAAATGATGATGTGACAGCTAATGAGACAGAGGAGCGGGCCGGGCTAATCCCTGGATACAGGCTTTAAACTGTGTGTGTGTGTGTGTGTGTGTGTGTGTGTGTGTGTGTGAAATCAATACTTTTGATCTCATATTTTCTCGTTAGCTCGCCGTCTGAACCCTCAGAGAGCGTCTGTGTTTATAAATGAGTTTTTATTTGATATCTTTGTGAGGACTTTAAAGTTCTGCTGCAGGAAGAAAAAACTAAAGAAACAAACTCCTGGAAGGTCATACAGCACGATGATCGGGCCGATTTCGACCGCCCGACCAAAGTCAGCTGAGGCCCGATGATCTGAAGCTCCCACAGATGATGTTCCAGATGTTCCAGATGTTCAGAGTGATTTCATTCTTCACCATCGGCTCAGAAACCCTGTTGTGTGGAGAGAACACAGAGGACACAATAAGCCTATCAGGGAGCAAGCTGACTGAAGCAGGGAGCCGCAACAAACATCACCATGGCAACAACAGCAAACGTGAAGCTAGACGGACGTCAGAAATGGAGGAACGGCTTGTTGATGAGAGTTTGTACAACATGTCCTGTAAAACAAACCACAGGGAGCTAACAGTTAGCCACATTTAGCTCGACCATCATGGTTGTTTACTGTTAAGTGGCGTTTGACGGCACGAGATGGCGAGCTCTCTGATTGTCGGTGAGTGAATCTGTTAGTGTGTGGTGTCGGGCTGTGCGCTTTATCACTTAATTTCAATAGTTAATAATAATGATGGATTGAGTTTATTTAACGCCTTTAAGGGGAAGTCTCAAACGGACGCTTTACATGGAGGAGGGACCAAACAAAGACCGAAACCAGAACCAACCTGTGACAGGAAACAGGATGGGAGACCGATGGAGAGGCAGAGTTCATGGAGGATGACGGCTGTGGTTAATTCTACAATCTATTTATCAGACGCTTTTAGAGAGAGAGAGAGAGAGAGGAGGAAACAACGACAGGAAGTGCTGACTGATTCAAACTAATGCACCTGAACGAGTCCAAACATGGAGCATAGCGGATGTCTGAGGGCTGTTCCAGAGAAAAAAATCAGGTGTAAATATTTTCTTTATCCAGGCGTAGACGAACAAGCGGTTAGTTTAGGCCCCATGTACGGCGGCTGTAGTCCTCCAAACGGGCGTCCCCGGTTCAAGTCCGCCTTGTAGCTCCTGTAGTGTGTGGAAAGTTTGACCTGAAATCAAAATAAATCTGAACTGATGATGTCATAAATATGTTGATCATTTCTGTGAGTATAAAATCAGATCATGGTGCAGTTTAAATGAAAGGAGACTGTTCTGCACGCGCTCAGACGGTCAGACTTTATGATGATGTCATCATTAGGGTTAGGGGTCAGACTTTATGATGATGTCATCATTAGGGTTAGGGGTCAGACTTTATGATGATGTCATCATTAGGGTTAGGGGTCAGACTTTATGATGATGTCATCATTAGGGTTAGAGGTTAAGGTCAGACTTTATGATGACGTCATCATTAGGGTTAAGGTCAGACTTTATGATGATGTCATCATTAGGGTTAAGGTCAGACTTTATGATGATGTCATCATTAGGGTTAGGGGTCAGACTTTATGATGATGTCATCATTAGGGTTAGAGGTTAAGGTCAGACTTTATGATGATGTCATCATTAGGGTTAGGGGTCAGACTTTATGATGATGTCATCATTAGGGTTAGAGGTCAGACTTTATGATGATGTCATCATTAGGGTTAGGGGTCAGACTTTATGATGATGTCATCATTAGGGTTAGAGGTTAAGGTCAGACTTTATGATGATGTCATCATTAGGGTTAGGGGTCAGACTTTATGATGATGTCATCATTAGGGTTAAGGTCAGACTTTATGATGATGTCATCATTAGGGTTAAGGTCAGACTTTATGATGATGTCATCATTAGGGTTAGAGGTCAGACTTTATGATGATGTCATCATTAGGGTTAGGGGTCAGACTTTATGATGATGTCATCATTAGGGTTAGAGGTTAAGGTCAGACTTTATGATGACGTCATCATTAGGGTTAGAGGTTAAGGTCAGACTTTATGATGATGTCATCATTAGGGTTAGGGGTCAGACTTTATGATGATGTCATCATTAGGGTTAGAGGTTAAGGTCAGACTTTATGATGACG